>NC_057861.1:163776782-164078711 GCF_019393635.1 Dromiciops gliroides | reverse complement strand
TCTTTCACCACACTGACTGTTCTCCTCTGGATACTAACTAACTTATCAATATTCTTTCTGAGTTGTGCTGCCCAGATCTGAACACAATAGTCTGGGTATGGCCTGACCAAGACCAGCATACTCCAGGACTATTGTTGTTTATCCTTCATTCTAGAAGAGGACCAATGATATCATGAAGGTGTTGTCTTGATTTGACCATGAATTGAATTTAAGTGAGGCAAAGATGTTCAAAGTCATTAGCCTCACTGAGTCCAATGGCAAGACAAAAGTCAAGATGACTGGTGATCTCCAGCCCCAAGACTATAACTGTTTTGTTGGTACATGTTAAAGATTGTACTGGCTTAAAAAAAAAAAAAAGATTGAACCGGCTTTAGGACTACAGCCAGGAAGATTTAAACTCAAATCCAGTCTCAGGACACTTACTAATTCTTTGACTCTGGATAAGTCATTTAACCTTTACCTGCCTCTAATTCCCCATCTGATATTCCCCATCTGTTGAAAGGAGTGCCTGCCTCTCAAGGTTATAAGTTTGAGATGAGATAATATTGGCAAAGCCCTTTGCAAACCTTAAATCATTATAAAAATCTTAGCTATTATGTCACCCTCTAACCTTGGCTTATGTCTATAAGGTAAATTTATGCAATAGAGCCTAAGTTTGTAGAGATCTTGTGCTTATGAAGTGGCTTGTGTTTAAACCTCAGTTAGACAATAGAACTCTCTCTAGCTTCTAGCCCTTGACTAAAAAAGCCCTTCATTCTTGGGCTGTTCCCAATACTTTCCCATACCCTCCTATCACAGAAAAAAGGACACCAGGCTACTTAAAGACATGATCAGTCACAGGTGTTTATAAAATGAATATAAAAATCTGGCAAATGTAGTCTTCTAGAAAAACGAGATACAAAAACAAAGACATAATTTAGTGGAAGTAGGGCAGGGGTGGGGCAAGTTCCTCCCTCTCTTCCTATCTAGTTTTCTTTTGGCACTCCTGCTACTGGAATGAGCACCTGACCAAAGTCACATACCTCTCCTCCTGTTCATGCCGAGGTCCCCTCTCAAAGTGCTAAAAAGGGGAACTGAATGTTTCCCTTCACTGACTTCCAGAATAGAACTTTTACCATCAAACAACCATCATCTTTCAGTCCTTCTATCTTCCTCTACACATTCCCCAAGATCCACTATAGTCATGTGTGAAAACTCCATGTCCCCAACCCCTTTGTAGGCTGATCACTGGTTATTTTTCTGTCTTCTCAAGCTGGGAAGAACTATAAATCTCAGAGGGTTTCTCAGACAGCCCATCCCTTTCCCTGGATAGTTACAATACTTCTGACTCATTTGACCATTGATTGATATTTTTATTGATAAATAAAGAGTATAACAGTTACCTCCAAAGTAACATGGATTTCTATATTGAAATTCAAGTCAATGACGAATGCAACAAAAATCAATCGAAAGGAAAATTGAAGCATGAAGCAGGTTGAATCAAGTTTGAGCAAATCCTGACTGATTCAGAATAATTGGGGGGAAAGAGATTCTGAATCTTGAATTCATGAAAAGGCTGAATGATCATAGGCTATTTTAAAAAGAAATGCAGTTCTATTACTTTTTTTTTTGGTGGGGCAATGAGGGTTAAGTGACTTGCCCAGGGTCACACAGCTAGTAAGTGTTAAGTGTCAAGTGTCTGAGGCAGTTCTATTACTTTTAAGACTAAAAATTGACTAAGTTAATGAAGTTCATTCATTCAAACCATAAATGATAGAGGTCCTTAGATGACTTATTTTAATGAACAAATAAAGATGATTCATAATTAGATTAACAATTGTTTATATACAATTGATTCTTCTAAGGTGTTGGAGAGTGCTTGAATAGTTTATTCTTAAGTATTTTATACAACCTTCCCACTCCAATCTTATTTATATCACTATTTTTATGCTGTATGAAGAAAAGGTTTGCTAAGGAAAAGTAAACTTTCTTGGAACCTTTTTCCCAATTATGTCAAATTAGGAATCAGTGGAATATGGATTAGTAAGATTTAATTTTAATATTCAATTTAAGATATAAAGGAAAATCTTATTGGAACAAGGATCACCATAGCCAAAGTAGACATTTTGGTGTCAGAGACGAGCATCACAAAATGTATCTGGGGTAAGCAGCATCAAAAGGTGTTAGTAAATCAACTTTTTTTTTTTTTTTGCAGGGCAATGGGGGTTAAGTGACTTGCTCAGGGTCACACAGCTAGTATGTGTCAAGTGTCTGAGGCCGGATTTGAACTCAGGTACTCCTGAATCCAGGGCCAGTGCTCTATCCACTGCGCCACCTAGCAGCCCCCAGTAAATCAACTTTTAAACACAAATTTGGTTATGTGTCCGGAAGATCTAGGGGTCACAAGGCTCCCATGAGTGCTTTGGAATATTTTAGGGGGAAGGGATAGGGTGGATTGTGTAAAGAGAGGATTCACTTAGGATGTGGCCACAAAATATACAGAGAACCAAGGGAACCCAGTATAGTAACACATTAAACACAGCACACTCTGGGGAGAGCCAGCTCTATGACCCCAGAAGACCAAGTGGCGATTCCTGATAGTAGATTGACATCCAGCAAAGAACCTGTGCTCTGAAAGGAGCAATCCCAGCTTGACTGAGATTCTGTTCTCTTTTTCCATCACCAGCACCAACACCTGGCCCTGACATGAGTTTTGAGGGGGTTCTCCAAAGAATGAAAGGACACCTGCTATTTTGGAAGGATGAAATATTTTGACCACATGTGTTCCCTCCATGTGTGCCCCACTACCATTATATTTTTGAGCTTGTGCCCACTCTTCTCTTTTCCCTTCTCCCTTCTCCCAGTCTGTATGCCTTTGTGGGTAAGTGCAGCCCAGGTTTTTGTTTCTGTTTTTTGGTGGGGAGAAATGTTTTCTAACTTACTTTTCTTGCTAAGTTATTTGAGTGCATGTCTTTTCTAATAGCCAATTGAGTCTACTGACTGATTGTTAATGGGGAGTACATTAGTTGGAAGGGATGTTTGTGGTATAAAGAGCTAGGTCTAGTCACCTACAGGGTTAGTCCTAGAGTCAGAGGTACCAATTGCCCTTTTGAGGACCCGATCTGTTAGTCTGAATACTAATTTCAGCATTGAGCTCAGAGGGAGCAATATATATATATATATATATATATATATATATATATATATTTTTAGTGAGGCAATTGGGGTTAAGTGTCTTGCCCAGTGTCACACAGCTAGTAAGTGTTAAGTGTCCGAGGCTGGATTTGAACTCAGGTACTCCTGACTCCAGGGCCAGTGCTCTATCCACTGTGCCACCTAGCTGCCCCCAGAGGGAGTAATATTAAAAAAAAAACCTCTTCTAGCTGCAAGAATGAGATGGTTCTTGCCTTCAAGAAGCTTATATTTTTTGGGGGGGATATGGCATGTTCATAGGAAACTATATACAGGATATATACAAAATGAATATATAGTAAGTTGGGTAGAGAATACATAATATATATTATATATACATACACACATATACTATATACATGTTAATTGTTTTGATTAATTTTTTAGTTGACTCTCAGCATAGCTGATTAATACATTGAAAAGTCCCAAAACATGAGCCATGTGTAAAACCAGTTGGGTTATAGTATCCTTTCACATCTCTGCATTTGATTTCTGCTTGATCATTATAATTTTATTACATTCACTTTTGATTTTTTTGTTTGTGCTTGTTCCTTCCATTGTTGAAGTTTTTGTATATATTGTTTTCTTAACTTTGCTTGCTTCACTTTACTCAGATTTATGTAGATCTTTCCATAGTTCTCTGTATTCATATGTTAACCTGTAAATTAAGGAAACAATCAATATAGGAGAAAATGAGGTCTTTAATGGGGCAGAGGAACTATAGCTCTTGGTATCCCAAAGCAAGAAGCTATGAATACCCAAAGATGGGAATAGGGCTTTTATGGGGTAACAGAACAAAAGGGAACTTAATGTAAATGAACCTTTAACAAAAGAAACCATTGAACTGCTCCTGAGTTAAGTATAGACAATAGAAACTATTTAATGTAGGTGAACCCTTTTACATAATAACATAAAGTCCAGTGAGTAAGGTGGGGAACCATTGGGAGGGGATAGTTTGCTTGGGGGGAGGTGGGGGAGGTCCATAAATTGATCAAGAGTCTGGAATTGACAATGATTGGTTAGCCCTAGGCAATTCATTTGCCTGGGAAGGGGGACTGGGTGGGGAATCAGTCAGTTCTCAGTAAATGTGTAGTTATCACATGTAAGGGGGTAAAATTCTAGCTATGCTATCTAAAATCTAATGAGTAGTCGCCTATAAATTAAAAACTTTAGCAAGAGTTAGGCTTTTAATCATTTATTAAGGAGAATAAGAATTTGGTGAGGAGAATGAGAAAGGCCTAGATTCATCTATCTATTAAAGGGAGAGAGCATTCCTAGCTCTGCTCTCTGCCAGAGTCCACATGGAAAAAGAGAATAAGAGCGCCAGCCTCCCCCTTCTTCCTCCTACAAGCAAACGTCACTTCCTGATGCCAAAGAAAAGATGCATGGTGCTGCCCTCAGAGCCCCTCTCCTCATGTTGGAGCTTTCCTATAGTAAGTCCCCAGCAGGTGGCATCATTCCAATCATTACAGGCCCCGCTTTGTTTCTTCAAGAAACGGGGCATTTCCTTGATGAAACAGTCAAAAACAACAGAATATAATAACCTATGCTAACTAACAATATGTTAATAACAATATAGAAAAGGGAGAGAGGAAAGTTTTGTCCAGAGGGGCAGTCCCTCACGAACCGGCACTTTGACATTGGTCTTGCAAAGGCAGGGCCTTTGCTGAGAGTACATGTTACAAATGGTGTATATAATAACAGAAGGAAAAAAGAAAAACAACAAAACCAAACTGTTCATTTAAAGTCTTTGAAAGTCTTTTCTCAGATGATTCTTGGGATGCCCAGTGGGTGTAGTCATGGAATGGAAGTCTTTTCAGGGGTTGATGTGTGGATGCTGGTAATCAGCCAGGAAAATTTCCTACAAAATTGAGCTTAACACAACTTTAAAATAGCTTTGTCGACAATCAAATCAAACAATGAAAGTTCTCAAAAACGTGTCTAAGGGAATTCAGAATCTTAGGTGTTACCCATGAAACATATAATAAAACAAAAATTGAAACATTCTCTAAAACTTAATATTACTATAGTCCCCCCTTGTGGAGGGTAAATTGAGAAGACAATTGCTGGGATATTAATTTTTAAAAATAATTTTTATCTTTCTTTCATCACTTTTTGCATCATCTGCCTAATTATCCTCATGCCATTATGTGCCAGCCTCCCCCCTTCTTCCTCCCACAAGCAAACATCACTTCCTGACACTAAAGAAAAGATGCATGGTCCTGCCCTCAGAGGCCCTCTCCTCATGTTGAAGCTTTCCTACAGTAAGTCTCCAGCAGGTGGTGTCATTCCAATCGTTACACACATTATATATATATCATTTCTTATGGCAAAGTAATATTTCATTCAAGTATCACAATTTGTTTAACCATTCCTTAATCAATGGGCATCTTTTTTGGTTTCCAATTGCTTACTATCATAAGAAGTGTTGCTATAAAGATTTTGGTGTCTATGGGGATTTTCTTCTTATTGAAGCTTCCTTAGGATATAAGCCTAGTAATGGAGTCTAAATAAATAGTCCAATAATGGCAATTTAGCTTTCCAGAAAGATGTACTATTTCAGAGTTTCACCATCAACATATTAGTGCACTTAGCAAGCCACAACCCCTCCAGCATTAACTATTGCCAATTTTTTTACTCATCTTTGCCAATTTGCAAGATGTGAGGTGAAACCTCAGGGTTGTTTTGCTGCATATTTCTCTTATTATTAGTGATTTGAAGCAATCTTTCAGATGTTTTTTTCTTAATAGTTTGCTCTTCTTCTTTTGAGATTTATTTGTTAATTTCCTTTGACCACTTATCTATTGGAAGATGTCTAATCTATATATTTATGAAGGTCTAAAATATCTTGAATACCAAACCCTTATCAGAGAAATATGATACAAAGATCACCAAGACAAAGTCTGTGCAGAAGTTCTTTTAGTTTCATGTAATCAAAGTTATCTTTTTTATCTTTTATAATTGTCTTTTTATCTCTTTTTTGGTTAAGAATGTGTCTCCTAGGGGGCAGCTAGATGGTGTAGTGGATAAAGCACTAGCCCTGGATTCAGGAAGACCTAAGTTCAAATCCAGCCTCCGACTCCCCATAGCTTGTGTTCTAATTTTAAAAAATAACATGATCTTTAAAATTAAGATTTCATATCCATTTAGAATCTATTGTGGAATGTGGTTTATGGTTTTGGTTGAAGCCTAATTTTTGCCAGACTGCTTTCTAGTTTTCCCAGAAAATTTATTAAATAAAGTTTTTTCCTAATTAATTTATGTTTACTAAACATTGGGTAATCGAGTTCTGTTCTTTCTGATTCTCCTTTGTCTAGCTTGTTTCATTGATCTATCTAAATCAATACTAGATGATATTGACAACTGCTGCTTTATAATGTAATTTGAAGTCTGGAAGGGCTACTCCCCCTTTCATCATTCTTCTTTTAATCATTTTCCTTAATATTCTAGATCTTTTATTTTTTTCAATTGAATTTTGTTATCATTTTATCAATTTTTATATAGTATTTCTTTGGCAATTTAATTATATATCATTAGAAGTATAAATTAACTTGGACAGTATTGTCATTTTTATTGTATTGACATGGCCTTGACATGAGCACTAAATATTCCTACAGCTATTTAAGTTCTTTAAGGAGCATTTTTTAAATTATAAAAGCATTTTATTATTTTCCAGTTACACGTAGAGATAGTTTTCAACATTTGTTTTATAAGATTTCTAGTTTAAATTTTTTCTTCCTCCCTCCCCTCCCCCACTTCCCAAGACAGCAAGTAATCTGATATAGGTTATATATGTATAATCACATTAAACAAATTTCTGCATTAGGCTTGCTGTGAAAGAAGAATCAGAGCAAAAAAGGAAAAGCCTCAGAAAAGAAAAACAGAACACCAAAAACAAAAGAAATAGCATGGTTCAATCTGCATCCATATTCCACAGTTCTTTTATTTTTCTGGATTGGGAGAGTATTTTCCATCATGAGTCCTTTGGAACTATCATGTACCATTGTATTGCTGAGAAGAATCAAGTCTATCACAGTTGATCAACACATAATGTTGATGATACTGTGTACAATGTTCTCCTGGTTCTGCTCATCTCACTCAGCATCAGTTCATGGAAGTCCTTCCAGGTTTCTCTGAACTCCTCCTGCTCATCATTTCTTATAGCACAATAGTATTCCATTACATTCATATACCACAACTTGTTCAGCCATTCCCAAATTGATGGGCAACCTCTCAATTTCCAATTCCTTGCCACCACAAAAAGAGGAGCTATAAATATTTTTGTACATGTGGGTCCTTTTCCCTTTTTTATGATCTCTTTGGGAAAAAAGACCTAATAGTGGTATTTCTGGGTCAAAGGGTATGCACAGCTTAATAGCCCTTTTGGCATAATTTCAAATTGCTCTACAGAATGGTTGAATCAGTTCACAGCTCCACCAACAATGCATTAGTGTTCCAATTTTTCCACAGCTTCTCCAACATTTATTATTTACCTTTTTTGTCATATTAGCCAATCTGATAGTTGTCAGGTGGTACCTCAGAGTTGTTTTAATTTATATTTCTCTAATCAGTAGTGATTTAGAGCATTTTTTTCATATGGCAATAGATAGCTTTGATTTCTTCATCAGAAAATTGCCTGTTCATATCCTTTGACCATTTCTCAATTGAGGAATGAATTGGATTCTTATAAATTTGATTTAGTTCTTTATATATTTTAGAAATAAGGCCTTTATCAGAAGTACTGGCCATAAAAATTGTTTCCCAGCTTTCTGTCTCCCTTCTAATTTTGGCTGCATTGCTTCTGTTTGTACAAAAACTTTTTAGTTGAATGTAATCAAAATCATTCATTCTGCATTTCATAATATTCTCTATCTCTTGTTTGGTCATAAAATGTTCTCCTTTCCAAAGATCTGAGAGGTAAACTATTCTTTCCTCTCCTAATTTACCTATGGTATCACCTTTTATGTCTAAATCATGTACTCATTTTTACCTCATTTTAGTATAAGCTATAAGATGTTGGTCTATGCCTAGTTTCTGCCATGCTATCTTCCAGTTTTCCCAGCAGTTTTTGTCAAATACTGAGTTCCTATCCTAGAAGCTAGAGTCTATGGGTTTATCAAATAGTACATTACTAAAGTCATTTACTACTGTGTCTCCTGTGTCTAACCTATTCCATTGATCCTCCACTCTATTTCTTAGCTAGTACCAAATAGTTTTGATGACTATGTTTGTCTCATAAAAAGATTCTAATATGGTCCTTTCTCAAATTTTCAGAATAATTTGTAAGGTACAGATACAAATTATTCTTTAATATTTCGATAGAATTCTCTATGAACCCATCAGGTCCAGTTTTTTTCTTTCATAGTCTCTTTACAGCTAGACGTTTTCTTTTCTGAAATTGAGTTATTTAAGGTCTCTATATGGTCTTCTGGTGGTTTGGGTATTTTATATATTTTTAAGATATTCCTCTTTCTTTTGTGTTCTCAGTCTTGTTAGCATATAACTATGCATAATGTATTTTGATTATTCCATTTATTTCTTCTTATTTTGTTGTTAGTCAATACGTATTTATTAAACAAATAATACTTATTAAGCATGGAAGGCCTTCATTTTGTTCTTTTAATTTTTTTGTTGCTACCAGTGCAGTAGCACATTATATTACATAAAGACATGTTATAGCATAGTTAGCATCATACTGATTTTAGGCCTGTGAGCTTGACAGCTGTTAAAAGATTTCACTAGCCAACCTTTTCCTAAATGGATAAACTCATAGAAAATATGATAATTCCTCTTAGGTTATCTGAATAACTCTAGCTATGCAGACCTTACCATTATTTCTATAAGATGAACACTTACATTTTGAACTATAAGGGATTTATTTTAGGTCATCTAATAATAATAACAATAAATGATGATGATAGCTAACATTTATTTTTTACTTATTTTTAAATTTTTTTTTTTGGTGGGGCAATGAGGGTTAAGTGACTTGCCCAGGGTCAGACAGCTTGTAAGTGTCAAGTGTCTGAGGCTGGATTTGAACTCAGGTCCTCCTGAATTCAGGGCCAGTGCTTTATCCACTGTGCCACCTAGCTGCTATATAGCTAACATTTATGTACCAGCATTAACTATGTGCCAGGCACTGTGCTAAGCACTTTACAAATATTGTCTTATCTGATCCTCATATCAACCCTGGCAGGTAGATACTATTATCAATCAATATTTTACAATTGAAGATACTGAGGCAAGCAGAGATGAAGTGGTATGTCCAGGGCCACATAGTGTTGGAAACAAGATTTGAACTCAGGTCTTCCTAACTCTAGGCCCAGCACTCTATCACTGTGCTACCTAGCTCTCTCCCTCATCCAACCCCCTTCATTTTATTTTTAAAAGTTTTATTGATTTTTATTTTTAATTATTTCAATTTGTATTTAGTTTTCTGTGTTCAGAAGTTCTGGGAAGTTCTCCTATATTATTATTTTTTGCATTATGGTGTTGAGGTTTTTTTGACTTTGTGTTCTTCTGGGAGACCTATAATTCTTAGGTTGTCTATGCTTCCTACTTTCGAGATGAATATGTTTTGCTTGGAGAGTGAACATATTTTCATTTTTTTTATTATTATTTTTTGTTTCTGTGTATTTTCATTTAAAAACTATTGTTCTCTCTTATGTTTGTTTGGTGAGACATATCATTACAGTTTTAGTTTTTCTATTCTGCACATTAGTTTTGCTGTATAGATCATAATTCTCTTTTCACCATTCTCATTTCTTTTTTTTAAATCACTCAAGAACAGCATTATGTGGTTCCATGTTCTCAAGATGCACAGAGTTGTTTGTCTCATCAAATGTCAGATTATTTGTTTTGCAGTATTTATTCAAATATGTTTCAATTTATTTACCAGATCTGGAGGTCATGTTTCGTTTTGTATTCCCTCTTGATTCATTTGCTTATATACAAGGTTTTAATGTTTTCTTCTTGAGATCTTTGGTAATTTCAGCCTTTTCTACCCTCATTTTACGTCATCATTCACTTTTTGACTCCTTCCCCTCTGATAGTGATTTTAAGCGTGGGGGTAGGGGTTGGAACTCAAAGTTTCTCAGTCCCTTTCTACACTGGGCAATTCGGGGATAACCAGCCTATGTCTCTGCTCCAAGTATTTTGGCAGGGAAAGAATTGTCTCAAGTTGGATGCTGAGCTTAAAAGAACTAGATGCTCTTTCCCTTAGGTTTATTGGAGTGTCATATAACTTTTCCTATGCATTGTATCTTGTTCTAGTGTCCTGTCCAACTCCCTCTGTTCCTTAGTTCTCTGGCCTGGCACCAGCAATTCACAGAGCTGCTATGTTGATGTTATGGGGTTAATTTCTATAGTTTAGATCTCTGAGGCTCTGGGAGGAAGGAGGGGTGGGCATGAGGTTTAGTTTATTTCAAGCCCAGACACACGCTATGTTTTAGTTCTCTTCTGCTTTCCTGCAGAGATCTTTTGTAGCACAGAATACTGCTAGTGGGGCATAGGCTGTCTGTCACAATCCCAGCAATCTTCTGGAGCCTGGAGCTTATGGCCTATATCTCCACAGCAGTGGAAAGAAAGAGGGAATACCAGGGTGTGGGATTGGATTTTGTTACAAGCCCATAGGTCCTTACATCAACCAGCAAAGCCTCACTGCAGGTAGCATGGTGTACAGTAGGGTTGGGGTGCTAAGTGAGGTCAATACACTTATCAGTTCATGGGCTTTTTAAAATCTTCTTTTAAATTCTTAGTGTCTTGACCGTGGAGACAGCTGAAGTTATTTCATTTTTAGTGCATGATTTCTGTTTTGGAGAGAGAAAATATCTAGTCCCTGCTTTCTAGTGTTTTTTTGTTGTTGTTGTTGTTGTTGTTTTTTGATTCAGGACATTTATTTTAACAAACAGTTGAATCCTCAAGATAAACTAGATGCTGAAACAGCTGCTCTCTTGGGTTTAGGTGTTGTTCCTTCATGGAATCCATTTCTGAATTGGTGGTAGACAATTTTTAGGTGCCTCATTTGACCAGTACCAGTGGTGTTGCATCACTTAGTCTTTGTACTCCAATTATACTTTCTCTTGCATTTAGCAGGATATCCACATTTGCCTCAGGTTGACTTTTGAAGATGGTATGCCTTAGAACCACAACGATGGCACAAAGTGTGCATCTTATTCCAGTGCTTGCCAAAGGAAGAAATTCTCTTTGTCATCTTCCTTCTGCTGCTAGGACCAAAGAGTGAAATGTGTATTTTGTCAAAAAGGGTTTTCTCCCCCTACATCTATAGAAATAATAATATGATTTTATATATTTGTTATTAAGATGGTCAATTATGCTAAATAGTTTTCCTAATATTGAATTACCTCTTCATTTTTTGAATAAATCCTGTCTTGACGTAGTGTATGATCTTTGAGATATATTTTTGTAGTTTTCTTGCTAGGATTTTATTTAAAATTTTGCATCAACATTCATTAGGGAAATTGATCTACAGTTTTCTTTCTCTGTTTTGATTCTTCTTGGTTTAGGAATAAAGACCAATTTGTGTCATTGGAGGAATTTGGAATTGAAGGAATTGAATTGAAGAATTCTTTATGTATTTTTTTTTGTTGTTGTTTTGAACATGCTCAGTACACAGTAAGGGCCCAGGGTTGTGACTGCTTTTCTCCACCCCAGATCTGTGACCTACATCCACTTGGATCTCTTTTTGTTGTGGTGCTTCCTGCCCTCCTTCAGTCTCTGGGCACTGGAATTCAAGAGAGAGACTCCAAGAGAATCCCTGGCTAGACCTCCATCCTCCAGTGTCCACAGATTTCTCAGTCTGTCTTCTTAAGTTGCCTTGGGCTGGAAAATTACTCATTATGACTTTTTCTTGTCTTTTCCGAATAGACTTTAGTCTGGTACATTTTCTAGATCATTGTATAGAAGAGATACTGAGGATCTAGGCTCAATTGCTTCCTCTTACTCCACTATCTTGACTCTACCTCTCTTTTCATAGTTGGGTCTTAATAAATGTTTATTCCTTTTCTTCCTCCCTGTTATTAGTGTGAAAATTCCTTTCACCAAAGTAGATTGTGGATTATAACCCATTCATGTACTCTCATCTGGGGAAATTCTCTTCCTTGTCCAATTCTTCTTCACAAATGGACCCAGAGTATAGAGGCCTCCCTCAGGTTCTTTTAATATTTTGTGGGTAACAGTCTGGCACTCATTCTTGATACATGACTAGTTCATCTCCTTTTCCACTTTTATATGTATGTCCTTGATATGTTAATTGATATTTTGGAAGTGCAAAGTGCTTAGGAAAGTAATTTTTTTGTCTAAGTTTGAAAATAGGTATGCACTGTCAGGAACGTGGTTCAAATATACATTAATTTAGATCTCTAGTCAGGCTTAATATAATTCTCATCGGGGGCAGCTAGGTGGCGCAGTGGATAGACACCGGCCCTGGAGTTAGGAGTACCTGAGTTCAAATCCGGCCTCAGACACTTAATACTTACTAGCTGTGTGACCCTGGGCAAGTCACTTAACCCCAATTGCCTCACTGAAAAAAAAAAGAAAGAAAAAAATATAATTCTCATCAAGAGATGTGTATTATCTGTAAACTCAATGTTCACCTAGAGATAGATAGGAATGAAAAACCTGTGGTTGTAGATAAACAAATCTATCTACTTCCTTAGGTTTTCACTTTAATGTCTGGATCTCCACTTTGAGAAAAAATGATTCAATATCATAGGCACGATGAATTTAATTCTTTCTCATTCTTCAAGGCTCAGCTCAGATCCTTGCTCAGACCTTTCTTGTGATTAGACTCCTAAAATGTATGTGCTAAAAAGACATTAAAAGTCATCTAATCCATCCCCCTCATTTATAGAGGAGGAAACTGAGGCCCAGAGCAGGAAATGGATTTGTCCAAGGTCAAATGGCTAATATAGTAGGGACAAGACATAATTTAAAATAATTTTTAAAAAATATTCTAGTCTTCCAGCTGACATGGTTCTCTCTTTTCTTTGAGATTCTCTTGCTTTCTTTCTGTGCCACAAAATTTAGTTCACCATTATGTATCTGTTTATTCTCTAATCATCTCATATGTTCTTCTCCCTAATAGATTGGAATTACTTGAAGACAAAGACTTTGTCTCTAGTATCCCCACTTCCTTATCATCATCTTAGATAAGCAATTGGCATTCAGTAAATACTTAATGATAGGTTGACTTGGTTTGTTTTCTGGCCACAGATCTGAATAAATGTTTCCTCCAAGTTATAACCAACCATGGTTGTAATCACCAGCCATTTGTCTGGTATACCCAATCCCAATGTTAACTTACTGAAGATGAGTTTTCAGGTTTCTCAGTTGCCATTTAGATTCATCCATCTTATTCACGGTATCTAGACTAGATGGGTACTTTGGATGTTAATAGTGTTTCTTCCAATCTAACTTTCCTTAGCTCAACTTGTATTTAGTGAAGTAGAATGTTTCTAAGTAGTTTTTTTCCAAGCCTGTTTCTTCTTGCTGTTCTCAGCACACAGGGGAATTGACAGCAGTGCCTGGCTGCTGAAGAAGTGAGGGCTTGTCTTCTTAATAGAATGTTCCACTGGGAAATTTCCTAATTTAAAAAGACTGGTGGGGATTCTGTTTTGTTTTGTTTCTTCTCAATAACAAAAGTAAGCACTAATCCCAGAGGCGAAAAAATTATAAATGGAACACGAAAATTGACAAAGTAGCCTCTAAAACTTGATTGTGATTGATTGAAAGCATATATACACATGCATCCAAGCTTGCTCCCATGTGCACATATGCACACACACACACATACACACACACACACATACATGGACTTTAGATTTGTACTGATAACTTAATCTTTATTGAATCAGGCCTAAACCGCCTGTGAAAGCTATGTTTGGTGAGTACCAAAGTGACAGATCTATGCTGAACTCACAGACAGGTACAATTAGGGGCAGGGGTAATGTAACCAAGGTAAAACTTGATTTCCAAAAACCTTTTCTTATTGTGACTCAAAAGTACTTAGAGGAATAGCTGATATTTCAATAAAAAATAAAAGCCTTTGTACTTAAGATACTCCTTGTTAGTGTTAGGAAAATTGGGTTATTCTTTAGACCTTCTGACATTTCAATGGCCACTAGTGAAATTTAACAAATTCAAGTTTTTCCTTGAAGTCTGAATTTCAGTAATAATATAGGTTGTATGCTTGATGCAAGGTCTTGTGTTTTGCTCATAACTGTTTCTTTTCCTACAGATCTCCACCCCTTGCCCTCCCTCTCTCCTCTTTTTCCTCCTTTTTCTTCTCCCCATTCTTTGCCAATAGTAGATAGTGACATTCATTATAGGTTTCATGTATATGTGTCCTGATTTCAGGAGTATCAGAAAGACCTTCCTCCTAAATTCTTGATGTCTGCAATTCCACAGTTAGAGAATCATTACTTTGGCTTAAAACTTTTTCAATTTAATTCAACCCAACTCAAAAACTAAAAATTCATTAAATGTGTGTTTTAAAAAATGAAATTGGATATATATGTATATATATAATTTAAAAAACAGGGGGCAGCTAGGTGGTACAGTGGATAAAGCACTGGCCTTGGATTCAGGAAGACCTGAGTTCGAATCTGGCCTCAGATACTTGACACTTACTAGCTGTGTGACCCTGGGCAAGTCACTTAATCCCCTTTGCCCTGCAAAAAAAAAAAAAAAAAAGAAAAACAAACAAACAACTATGCCTATCACAGTTCCTTAAATAATTTTGCTTCTTGTTTTTCACACACACACACACACACACACACACACAAAGATGTTTAGGTTTGTTGATGATTAAGTTCATAATAAAAAAGTTAAAATTTTAAAAATATGTAGTCAATGCAAGGCACTGGGTTAAATGCAGCTGACATAGTTCCTGCTATCCAGTAGCTTATAATTTAGTAGGGGGACAAGAGAAATATATAACATAACAATAATTCAAAGAAGAATAAAGGGAGCACTAGAAAAGTTCAAATAAAGTATTATAACATAAGAGTGCAATTAGGAAAGTTGTATACACACATATACACTACACATTTATAGAAGCCACACAAAGCATATATACATGTATATGTACAGCTGTATGTATGTGCACACATATGTGTTTATGTGTATGCATACGTACACACATATATGCATATATATGTATATATACATCAGTCAATAAACATTTATTAAGCATCTACCATGTACCAGGTACTGTGTTAAATGGTAGGGATAGAAAGAAAGGTAAAAAAACAGTCCCTCCCCTCAAGGAGTTTCTAATCTAATGGGGACATATAAAGCAAGGCTAGAAAGGGTTGAGGGTAGGGAGAGTATTTGGCAGGGGTCATGATGAAACTCCAGAGGAATGCAGCTGGGTGGCTTGGAATTGATGAGAGAGCTGACCTGGTTACTCCTCCCTAAATGGAGGATCTGAGAAGAGTTCTTTAATCAAAGGGAAGAGCCCCATGGCTAAAAGATACCAAGGAGGCATAAGTTTAAGAGCTGATGTGAATGATGAGGATTCCAGGATGATGAGATTTCAGGAGGCATCATGAAAGTCCAGAAGAATTCAGCAGTGTGGGAAATGATGATGTATGTGTATATGTATATGTATGCATATGTGTATGTGCATTTAGATGTGCATATATATGCATGTGTATGTGTATTGAATATGCATTATATATGTATATCTATCATCTGTCTATGGTTAAATAAAGTTGGCAAGTCAGATGGGGTCACATTGTAAAGAGGCCTTGAATAACAGTTCAATTTGTTATAATTTGGTAGGCAATGGATAGTCATTGAAGGTTTGGAGATATGGAAGTGAGGCATGATTAAACCTTAAAATGCAAATTAAGTTTGGGAAAGTTAACATTTTCTTAGCAATCATTCGTGTCTGACTGTGAGTGAGCTTATCAAATCCTTTCCTAAGAACAGGTTTTGATAGGAGCAGGAAAGAAGGAACATAAAGAGATCAAACACCTGAGAGAAAGAAAGAAATGAGAGACTGGGGGTATAAAAAATCCAAATCTGACTCACTTCACAATTTTGTCAAGGGTTCTGCCTATCTTTTCTAAGTTCTTTTATTCTGATCCCTATAATAAAAAGCAAGGTGAGATAACTATTTTTCTTATCTTTCATTTCAAAGAGATTACCCAAATGATACTAGCAGATGACTAGGGGCTTTGCATAAGCATCTCTTTCCTGACATCAGTGAAACATTGTCTGTCAACAATCTTTGACAACAAACCCAGGCCTGAATAAACATCATACAGATGAGACAGAATCCCTCAAATATAAAAACTAAAAACACATGACAGAAGCAACAATGTGAAGAATGATTAATCTAACACGGAAGTTGCCACAAACTTTAGTAGGAGGAAGACTGGAAGAATGAAGAGAATTATACTACTAATGTTAGTGTCTGTCTAGGACTTTAAGAATGAAGGAAATAATTATCCTTTAGATCAACATTTTCAAGTATACCTTCCCACCTCTTATTTATTAAAAATTCTTTATTATACAATACCTGGTAATTCAAGTGTCTCCTCTAATGTATATATGTCCTATGCATGTATGTGCACTGAAGTGTACCTTTAGGAAATAGCCATAGGTTACATAATGTCATAAATGGAAATAATTTTTATTGAAATCATAAAAATATTGGCTCTACAAAGATGCCATCTCACTAGCAAATCTAATGCATTTCTAGGATTATATGGTAGGACTTATAGGTTAAAGAGAAGTGATATATTATTTTATAGTAATATGCATTATAATAATATTATTTCACGCTCAGCACAATTTCAATTTTGCCCAACTAGATATTCATCAGCAAAATAGAAAAAACCACACAGATTGGGCCTCATGATCATTGGAGTGCATAGCCATTTGTAGGGATAACATTGAAGAGTTGTTACCTATGTTATTAGGCAGATGGGAGAGGTAATGAGCAATTGTCCAAAAGGATCAGGCTAGGGTGCAAATTTATTCTGTTCTTCATTGGTGGAATCAAAGAAGCAGTCCACAGTTTTTCAGATGATATTGACATGAGGAAAATGGCAGAGAAAGAGTAGATTGTGACAGTACAGTGGTGACATTGTCTACCATCTTGATATAGGATCCAACAACAAAATAATCTTGGGAATTTGGAAGAGTCAAAAATCTAACAAATATGATCTATAAGTGAGTCAAGTAGTATTAATGGAATAGAAAACTAAGCTACTCAAATGGTGGGCAGTTTTGCAACAGAAGGGGATCACATTGGAACCCAGGTTGACCATGAGTCAGCAGTGTAGCACTTTTTAAAAAATGTGATATTAGTATGCATAATTAGGAGTGTATGTTTTGGTAATCTCCCATTGTGCTCAGCACTGCTCAGAACTTTACTAGAATTTTGCATCCAGTTTTTAGTAACATCACTAAGGAGGGCTGTGGAGAATTTGGAGAGGGTTCAGAAGAGAGCCTCAGAGAAGATTAAAGGGTTTGGAAATGGGAAAGGTCTTATTTAATGTTCAGAGGAGAAGCCTGCACGGTGATTTAATAATGGTGCTTGAGGCTGTGAAGGCATGTGTTACCCAGAAGATGGTGAGCAGATGTTCTGCATTTCTTCAGAAGATCCAGTAAGAAGGAATGTGTTTAAACTGCAGCATGGGGGATTTAGATTAGATTTAAAGAAAAATTTCATGACCAGGAGGGTTGTTAAATATTGTAATGCATTGCCAATGGAGACTGTCGGACTTTTTGTTTAAGAAGTTTTTTCTTTCTTTCTTTTCTTTTTTCATTCTTTCATTCTCCCTTCGTTCCTTCCTTCATTCCTTCCTTTTTTCTTCCCTTCCTCTTCCTTCCTTCCTTCCTTCCTCTCTTCCTCCCCCTCTCTTTCTTTCTTTGAGAAATATTTTGATGTGACTAAGATGGTTGTGGCAAGGGGGCCTAAAATTATGCTTGAATAAAAGGAAATGACTGTATGAAGTGACATAACAAACATTTATTAAACACTTATCCATTCTGAAACACATGTTCTATGTTTCATCAGACACAAAGTTTATATAGGACATAATCCATGCCTTAATGAAGTTTGTTACCTAATAGGATGGACAATATTACATGTGTTAGGGCACAGGTTGGCAAACTATGGAAGAAGACCATAACTTTCCTGCCATTTGTTTTTTTCATAGATGAGCTAATAATGAAAGAATAAGAAATATAAATAAAGAGTAAGAATGTAAAGTAAAATGTAAAGAAAGATTAAGAAATGTAAATAAAAATTTACATTTTAAAATACAATAAAACTTCATTTTAAAGTATAAAAAAAGCATCCTTAGCTCACAAGCCATTACAAAAGCAGGCATGGGTTAAATTTGGCCAGTGTGTCACAGTTTGCTTCTCTGGTGTTAGAGGATTACAGAACAAAGTGTTATATGGGGGTCTGAGCTGAAAGGTCATTACTGCTGGAGGGAGATCAAGGAAGACTTCTTAAAGAAGAAGTAATATTTGAGTTGGATTGTAAAGGACGGGTATGAATTTATCAGACTGAGAAGGGGAGAGAAGATATTAGTGCCATAGGGAACAACGTGAACAAAGTAAGAGGCAGGAAAGCACAAGGAACATTTTGTGGAGAAAGAATAGTACACTTTGACCAGAGCATAGAACATGGCGGGAAGAAATATAAGATAAAACTGAAAAGGAAGGTGGGGTGGTACCAGGTTAATCATGGTCTAGAATAACCTAGTAAAGGTGTTTGAACTTTATTCAGTGAGCAATAGGAAGATGTTGAATTTTTTTTAGCAAAGTACTTACATAACTCTATAGATTTATGCATAAACACATTTAGTCTGCCAGTAAAGATTGATGGGCTGAGGGGAGGGCATTAAGAAAATGAAATGAGGGGCAGCTAGGTGGCACAGTGGATAAAGCACCGGCCCTGGATTCAGGAGTACCTGAGTTCAAGTCCGGCCTCAGACACTTGACACTTACTAGCTGTGTGACCCTGGGCAAGTCACTTAACCCCCAGAGCCCCTCCAAAAAAAAAAAAAAAAGAAAAAAGAAAATGAAATGAGTAAATTTTATTAGGGGGACTTGTCTAAAAGTCCCTCCCACCTTTGAGTTTCAGTGAGAAATCAGGTCTTTGAGAAGTAAAATGCCATTGCTGTCATCAATTGGATCATTATTAGGACATCAGTAAGTGTTGGCAGACAGCTAGGTGGAACAGTGGATAGAATAGAGTAAAAATGGATAGAATAGAGCTTAGAGTAAAAAAAGACTCATCTTTGTTAAGTTTAAATCTGGTCTCAGACATGTACTAGCTGTGTGGCCCTGGGCAAGTCACTTAACCCTATTTGCCTCAGTTTCCTCAACTGTGAAATGAGCTGGAGAAGGAAATGGCAAACCACTTCAGTATCTTTGCAAGAAAACCCCAAATGGGCTCATGAAGAGTTGAACATGACTGAAAAATGATTCAAGAACAAGTGCCAGCAGGGCTGTGACATTTTTTTTCTTAAACCCATCTATCAGACTGAATTCCAGATGTCTTACACTAATTCTTCCTGGAATCCTTCCTTAAGGTTGATGAAAAGTCACAGAACCTTAGCTTTGGAAGCAACATGAGACATCACTGAGTCTAAACTCCCAAGGGAAACCTACTCACAGTGGTTCTCAAACTTTTGGGTCCCAGGATCCCTTCCCCCTCTTAAAAATTGGGAACCCTAAAGAGCTTTTGCTTATATCAGCTCTGTCTATCCATATTTATCATATTAGAAATGAAAACATCTTGGTATTAAGGTTTGCAAGTTTGCTCAGCATCCTGGGCTTTCCTCACATTAACCTGGGCCAAGAATCTTGAATTCATTAAGGACAGTGAGATATACTTTTACTATTTTTTCATCTCTCTTGAGCCTTAATTCCTTCTCCCAATCCACATGTTTGTTCCACCTTTTCTTATTAGAAGATCAGATAGTCAATAAACATTTATCAAGTAAATAATACTTACTAAGCATGGAAGGCCTTGACTTTGTTCTTTTAATATTTTGTTGCTACCAGTGCAGTAGCACATCATACTACATAAAATAAAGACATGTTATAGCATAATTAGCATCATACTGATTTTAGGCCTGTGAGCTTGACAGCTGTTAAAAGATTTCACTAGCCAACCTTTTCCTAAATGGATAAACTCATAGAAAATATGATATTTCCTCTTGGGTTATTTGAATAACTCTAGCTATGTAGAACTTCTATCTATAAGATGAACGTGTAGATTTTGAACTGTAAGGGATTTTTTAGGCCATTTACTAATAAAAACAATCAATGATGATGATGATAGCTAACATTTATTTAACAGCATTAACTATGTGCCAGGCACTATGCTAAGCACTTTACAAATATTGTCTCATCTGATCCTCACATCAACCCTGGGAGGTAGATACTATTGTCAATTGATACTATTTTACAATTGAAGATACTGAGGCAGGCAGAGGTGAAGTAATATATCCAGGGCCACATAGCTAGTGTTGGAGGCAAGATTTGAACTCAGGTCTTCCTAACTCCAGGTCTAGCATTCTATCACTGTGCCACCTAACTCCCTCTCTTATCCAAACCCCTCACTTTATTTGATTTTTTAAAATGTTTTATTGATTGTTGCTTTTATATTACATTTGGAAATTATTTTCTGAGACCTCTCCTAAAGTAAAGCAGTTAAGTAGAATAATAATTATTTAAAATTTTATTTTAATAATAATTAATATTAATAATACAATGACATAATTTAAAGGCAAATGAAACATTTCACATTTTTGAGCACCCTCTTCTACCTCTCTATTAGAAAAAAATGAACAGAAATCTATTTTCTCTCCCTCTCATGCCTCCCTCCATTGTTAAAAAAAGCAAAGCAGATTTCTTGCAATAAATAATATTAGTCAAGCAAAATAGATTTACTAAACAGATTTAGACAATGTCTCATTCTGTACTCCAAATCGGTCACATCTGTAATGGAGATCATGTTTTCATCATTAGTCCTCTGGAATCAAACATTAAAGGTCATTGTATTGGTCATAGTTCTTTCAGCTTTCAAAGTTATCTGTTTTTGCAGAATTATTGTATGAATTGTTTATTTCATTCTTTGTCAGTTTATAGAAGTCCTCATTTTACAGATGATTCAGAGATGTTAAGTGACTGCCTAAAGTCACACTGGTACTAAGTGATTAAGAACAGATTTGAACCCTATTCTACTGACTCCAATGTCATTGCTTGCCTTTCTTTCTTTTCCCATTCCACCCAGGAAGAAATAAGCATAGTCTATGATTTTGGACATCAGCCTTAAAATTGGTTCATTTTTACAAAAGCGCACAACATAGACCTAATATATAGTCCATTTCTTAGAGCTTTGTAGTGGAAGAGGGATTGCTTGTTCTAAAATGTGTTTTGATAACAGTTACTAGTAGACATTAGGGAGAAGTACTGCTCATTTTTTTCTCAAATCTGAAAGGGAAGAATTCTTTTTATTAAGAAATGTTTTTCATACTCCCTGTGATCATACCAACAAAACATCTACACTAAAATATGCCCTATTCATTCACACTTTTTCTCCCAACTTTGAAACAATCATGCAACATTTTTCTTCTCCCTACATAATTCACCCTGAAAAGAAAATACTAAAATGAGTCAGCTTTTTTTTGTCAGCTTAACTTGTATGAAGCTGATAAAAGTTGTAGTTCTAAGTTTTAGACAGTTTTCAGCATTTTCTATAACAAGTGCTGTAATGTTCCTACATTTATATGATCTAGGATTCTGTTATTCACTGTTCAAAAGACCTAGCTCTCTGACTCAGGTATGTTTTAAAATTTCTTTTAGAAATCTTATTTCTTTTATTCTGAACTTAAATAAAACACACATTTCCAAACCGTAGTAGAATAGGAAAAAAGGGTGATTGTTCATGAAAACTGCATATGCACAACTTGTTATTCCTTTTAAATATATGGTTAAGTCATGTAACTCTTCTTCCCTCCCTTTTTTCTTCTCTCCCCAAATAATGTAGCCATCCCATTTTTTGTTTTTTGTTTTTTGTTTTTTGTTTTTTTTTGTTTTTTGTTTTTGATGAGGCAATTGGAGTTAAGTGATTTGCCCAGGGTCACACAGCTAGTAAGTGTTAAGTTTCTGAGACCGGATTTGAACTCAGGTCCTCCTGAATCCAGGGCCAGTGCTCTATCCACTGCGCCACCTAGCTGCCCCTCCTAGCCATCCCATTTTAAACTTGAAATCTTCAATATCTGTGGCTGAGTGACATTAAGAAAGTTGTCTGTGTTCTCCTGACTAATAAGTGTCAGAGATGGATTCAGACCCAAATGTTCCTGACTACAAGTGAAGCATTCCATTCGCTATTCTATTTGTGATTGCAAAAAATGGTAAACCATTTTTCAAAACAGTTAACACCTCTTCTCTTCTCTTTACTAGGATATTTGAATTCCAGGCATTTGAAATTAACTTTTGTTTTAAACCAGACCGAGGCAAGGTAACAGTTGGATATTCCTTTGTCTCTTTTTACCTACTTAGAAGGAATGAATTTTTTCCCTTCTTTTCTGCAGACATCAAAGTTTTGTTAGAAAAATTCTAGCTATATCTGATATGATTGGGCTATTTCCTAGTGGTTAAATACCTAAACTCTTCACTTATAAGAGCTTATGCCTGTAAACTTTACATTGTTTTTCACGCCCTTTGAGATTCTGCTCAGCTAGTGCTTATAAATAAGAGGCTTGCTATAGGAAAAGTATACACACATTGAATTAATTCTCTTGAGTATAAACCATTCAATTGACTATTTCAGTCTAGGAGAGCAACTTGAGTGATGAGATGTGTATAACACTGAATGAAGTTGAAGAGGATGTCATTAGAAAACCAAACATATATAACTAGAAGGTTAGAAAAATGGAAGGGGCCATGATTCTGAGAGTGAGACTGCTTGGGCAGATTGGGTGCAAAGACTGTTGGGACAGAGCTATGTTGTTGATATTCCCTCAGTCTATAGATGACCCTCCCCTCTCCCCCATCATCCCTCTTAGAAGCCTGAAGCCTTTTTTTCCCTAGGGCATAGGAAAGTATCTTTACATTTCTTCATTTTTAATATTTATTTTGTCTTTATAAACAAGGTTAACCACAATCCTTTGTTAGTCTGGGTGTACTTACTAGATATAAACAGATGATTGAAGAAGGGATCACTCCAAGAGAAGAGAGAAATATCTAAGACTAAATGTTTTTCTTTTTTTTTTTTTTTGCGGGGCAATGAGAGTTAAGTGACTTGCTCAAGGTCACACAGCCAATTAAGTGTCAAGTGCCTGAAGTCAGATTTGAACTCAGGTCCTCCTGAATCCAGGGCCAGTGCTTTATCTACTGCACCACCTAGCTGCCCCAAGACAAAGTGTTTTCAAAGGGTGTTGTTTCTATCTGGGGACTTGGAGCTGCAAAATAAAATAAAATATTGTTCCTTTGATACAACTTTCCAAAGCTGAGGAAACATTTCCAGGAAACTCATGTAGGCAACAAATTGTTGTTTGTCCTTTGTTCTCTAAGAGCACCATAACATTGGGTGATGTCATGACTTGCACTTAATTGGATTTAAGTGAGGGAGGGCTGTGTAAGGTAACCAACCTCACTCTTTCATTCAGAGTCATCTGGGTCCAGAGGCAAGATATATATCAGGACAGCTAGAGATGGCCTTAGATGTTTTAAGGCAATTGGGGTCCAGGGTCACAGAGTTAGTGTCTGAGGTGAGATTTGAATTCAGGTTCTCTTGACTCTAGAGTCAGTGATTTATCCACTGTGCCACCTATCTGCCCCAAAACAATAAATTAGTAGTATAGTGAAGAGGGCAAATAGAAGTAGTTGAACAACCCTGCTCATCACCCTACTCCACCATTGATGCATAACACAAACACAAATAACTACAATGTTAGAATATAATAAGTGCAAAGGAAATAAACATTTATTAAGCGCCTACTATGTATCAGGCATTATACTAAGTACTTTACAAATATCTCTGGATCCCACAACTGGATATCCTGTAGACATCTTACAACTCAAATGCCCCAAACTGGACTCATTATATTTCACCCTCAAAATACCTCCTTCTAAACTTTCCTTATACTATTGAAAGAAATACCATTCTACCAGTCCTCCAGCTTATAACCTCATCTTCACTATCTCTCACTCACCATATCCAATCTGTTGCCAAAGCCTGTTGATTTTACCTTTGCAACATGTCTTGAATATGCCTCCTTGTTTCCTCTGCTAATGCCACTGCTCTGGTGCAGGTCTTTGTTTCCTCACACCTGGATTATTCAAATAGTTTACTTGTGGGTCTGCTTGACTTAAGTCTTTTCCTACTCCAATTCATCCTCCACTTGGTCACCAAAGTGATTTTCCTAAAGTGCAGTTTTTTAAAATTAATTAATTAATTTTATTTATTTATTCATTCATTTATTCATTCATTCATTTAGGTGAGGCAATTGGGGTTAAGTGACTTGCCCAAGGTCACACAGCTAGTAAGTGTTATGTGTCTGAGGCAGGATTTGAACTCAGGTCCTCCTGACTCCAGGGCCAATGCTCTATCCACTGTGCCACCTAGCTGCCCCTAAAGTGCAGTTTTGACCATGTCATCTCTCTACTTAATAAACTGCAGTGACTTCTTCTCACTACCAACATAAAATAGAAAATAGAAAATCTGTTTGGTCCCAAAACCACTCATATACTAACTGTCCCAATGTCTCATTCTACACTCCAAATTTGTCATGTTTTTGTTTTTAGTTTGTTTGTTTTTTTGGTGAGGCAGTTGGGGTTAAGTGAGTTTGCTCAGGGTCACACAGCTAGTAAGTGTCAAGGGTCTGAGGCCGGATTTGAACCCAGGTCCTCCTGAATCCAGGGCCGGTGCTCTATCCACTGCACCACCTAGCTGCCCTCTTGGGTCATATTTCTTTGAACTTTCAAATCTTTTTATGCTTTATACCTTTATATATGCATCAGGGTCCAGTGACACTGGCCTCTGTGCCATCTCTCAACTCTGGGTATTTTCTTGACTATTCCCTATGCTATTCTCTTTCCTCATCTCTGCCTTCCAGCTTCCCTGGCTTACTTTATGTTCTCCCTAATATCCCACAGGAATCCTTTCTTAGTGCCTCTTGATTCTAGTGCCTTCGCTCAGTTAATTATTTCCTGTTTATCCTGCATATAGTTTGTTTGTACATATTTTGCAAGTAGTCTCTGCAAAGTTCCTTGATGGCAGGTACTATCTTTTGCATTTTTTTTGTATCCTCTCCTTTCTTTGTATCCTCAGTGTTTAACACAGTGAACTTAATGACTACTTATTGATGATGAAGGACTGACATTAACCCTGCTATTATCATCACCATTTTATAAAAAATGAAACCAAGGCATGCAGACTTTAAGTGACTTGTCCAGGGTCACAGCTAGTAAGTGTCTGTACTCAGGAATTCCTTACACCAGGTCCCAGGGCTCTCTCCATTATGCCACCTGTCTGTTGCCATAAAAAGGGTTAAAAAGAGAAAAGCAAGAAATTTAAGAAGTTAGGGATCCCTTTTTTTTTCTTTTTTTTTTTTCAGTAAGGCAACTGGGGTTAAGTGACTTGCCCAGGGTCACACAGCTAGTAAGTGTTAAGTGTCTAAGGCTGGATTTGAACTCAGGTACTCCTGAATCCAGGGCCGGTGCTTTATCCACTGCGCCACCTAGCTGCCCCAGGGATCCCTTTTAATAGGGGAAAATGTGATGGAACAGGTGACACCTAAGCTGGTTCTATTTTAGCAGTAAAATTAGATAAAAGAAGATAATTACATCTCTCTGTAGCTATAATTAGCTACATGTTTATACATTTAATTCACAAAATCTTTGATCTGGAAAGAACCTTAGCTTTTAATATGGTTGTGCTCCATTTTACAGATGGAAAGATACTCAGAGAATTTCAATAACTTGCCCAAGGTCATTTGGCATGGGACTATCAGCTGAAATTCACATCGCTTCACTGTCAGTGTAGTTATCTTGTCTGTTATACCATGTTGCCAATTTTTATTCGTTTTGGTGTATTCTTCATACAAATTACATTGTGTATGTGTTGTCAGATTGTATATTCCATGAAGGCAGAGACTATTTTACTATTTCCTTTGTCCTGAAATCTTAGGAAATAACTCTCTATAAAGTGGGTGCTCACTGAAATCTGAGTGTGCCAAGACAGTGATCATGTGAAGATTTCAAGGATTCATGACCTTGAATGGTCTACTGAGCTCCCATAATCAGTGGCATTCCTCTAGTCACTGACAATCTGCTGACATCCATTCCCCTTTTTTCTATTTTATTTTTAGTTCTTCTCAGTTACATGAAAATGTATTTTTTGAGTTCCAAATTTTTTACCTGCCCTCTCTTCTGTCCCCCCTCCTGAGGCCAGCAAACAATTTGATATAGGTTATAAATTACAATTATGTTAAACATATTTCTACATTAATCAGAATGAGAGGAAAAAATTACAAGAAAGAATAAACAAGAATAATAATAAAAAAGTAACAACAAAAGTGAAAATGTTATGCTTAAGTCTGCATTTAGACTCCATACTTCTTTTTCTGAATGTGGGGAGCATTTTCCACTGTAAGTCTTTTGGCATTTTCTTGGATCATTATATTGCTGAGAAGAGTTAAGTCTATCACAGTTGATCATCCCACAATGTTGTTGATACTGTGTACAATGTTTTCTTGGTTCTGCTTATTTCACTCAGCATCAATTCATGTATCTTTCCAGGTTTTTCTGAAATCTATCTGCTTATCATAACACAATAGTATTCCATTACATTCATATACTACAACTTGTTTATCCATTCTCCAATTGATGCATATCCCCTCAATTTCCAGTTCTTTGCTACCACAAAAAGAGCAGCTATAAATATTTTTGTACATGTGGGTCCTTTTCCCTTTTTTATGATCTCTTTGGGATATAGACCTTGTAGTGGTATTGCTGGGTCAAAGGGTATGCACAGTTTTTTGTTTGTTTGTTTTTGTCTTTTGGGTGGGGCAATGAGGGTTAAGTGACTTGCCCAGAGTCACACAGCTAGTAAGTGTCAACTGTCTGAGGTTAGATTTGAACTTAGGTCCTCCTGAATCCAATGCCACCTAGCTGCCCCCTGGTATGCACAGTTTTAAAGCCTTTTGGGCATGGTTCCAAATTGTTCTCTAGAATGATTGGATCAGTTCACAACTCCACCCTCCACCAACAGTGCATTAGTGTTCCAATTTTACCACATCTTCTCCAATATTTATCTTTTTCCTTTTTTGTCATATTAACCAATTGGATATATGTGATGTGGTACCTCAGAGTAGTTTTTATTTGCATTTCTCTAGTCAGTAGTGATTGAGAATATTTTTTCATATGGCTATAGATAATTTTAATTTCATCATCTGAAAACTGCCTGTTCATTTCCTTTGGCCATTTCTCAATTGGGGAATAACTTGTATTCTTATATATTTGACTCAGTTCTCTACATATTTTAGATGTGAGATCTTTACATTGTCTGTAAAAATTGTTTCCCAGCTTTCTACTTTCCTTCTAATCTTGTTTGCTTTGGTTTTGTTTATGCAAAACCTTTTTTTTTTTTTTTTTTGTGAGGCAATTGGGGTTAAGTGACTTGCCCAGGGTCACACAGCTAGTATCAAGGCCAGATTTGAACTTAGGTCCTCCTGACTCCAGGGCCAATGCTCTATCTGCTGCATCACCTAATTGCCCCAAAACCTTTTAAATTTAATGTAGTCAAAATGATCCATTCTGCATTTCATAATATTCCCTATCTCATCTTTGGTCATAAATTCTTCCCTTCTCCATAGTTCTGACAAGTAAACTATTCCTTCCTTTTCTAATTTGCCTATGGTATTACCCTTTATGTTTAGATCTTGTACCCATTTTGACTTTACTTTGGTGTATGGTGTAAGATATTGGCCTATGCCTGGTTTCTGCCATACTATTTTCCAGTTTTCCTGGCAGTTTTTGTCAAATGGTGAGTTCTTATCCTGGAGGCTAGACTCTTTGGGTTTATCAAACAGGAGATTGCTATATTGATTTACTACTATGTTTTGTGTGCCTAATCTATTCCATTGATTCTCATCTGTATTTATTAGCCAGTACTAAATAGTTTCAATGATCGATGGCTTTATAATATAGTTTTATATCTGCCTAGGGTCACACAGCTAATGTCAAGTGTCTGAGGTCGGATTTGAACTCAGGTTCTCCTGAATCCAGGGCCAGTGCTTTATCCACTGCACCATCTAGTTGCTCCCAATTCCTTTGATATTCTTGACCTTTTGTTCTTCCACATGAATTTTGTAATTGTTTTTTCTAGCTCTTTGAAATAGTTTTTTTTCATAGTTCGATTAGTATGGCACTGAATAAGTAAATTAATTTAGTTAGAATTGTCATTTTTATTATATTAGCATGGCCTACCCGTGAGCAACTGATATTTTTCCATTTGTTTAGATCCGATTTTATTTGTGTGAAAAGCGTTTTGTAATTGTATTCATATAGAGAAGCTAGTGACTCAATGAGACAACAGGAAGAGTAAAGCAGAATCCCAACAGCTTTTGCACTTCCTTTTCCATTTGTCCAATTGTATTTTTAAAGGCATTATTGTCTTTTTCAAAGCTATTGACTTTCTCTTGCATAATTCTCATTTCTTTTTCCAACTTTTCTTCTACCTCTCTTACTTGGTTTATAAAATCCTATTTGAGCTCTTCCAGGAGAGCTTTTTGGTCTTGAGACCAATTCTTCTTCCCCTTTAAGGCTTCACATGTAGGACTTTTATCATTGTTGTCTTCCTCTGAGTTTATGTTTTGATCCTCCCTGTCACCATAGTAACTATCAATGGTGAGGGTTCTTTTTTGTTTCTTATTTTTATTTTAGCTTTTTTGTGCCTTTTAAGGTTTAGTTGTGCTCTTGGAGTAGAGTGTGCACTGTCTGGAGCTTCTTTTGCTGGGGGCCAGGGGCCAAGTCACCAGCTTTCTGCTCTGAGGAGTCAGTAACATTGGAATTGGAGGCCTCACAACTGGCCTGCTGTGCCACTGGCTTGCTGAGCTAAGACCTTGGGTCCTCAGCTGCTGATCTGTACTATGACTAAAAGCCTTTTGTTGGCTCACCCAGATACCCTTTGTGCTGAGCTGTGCTCCCCTTTTACCCAGATGAAACAGACCTTTCCTGAAGATCTTCTAGGTTATCTTAAGTCTGAAGATTGTTTCACTCTATTATTTTTTGTAGGTTTTACAGCTCCCAGAATCTGTAGAGAAGCTTAATTTAACATTGTTTCTGAGGGAAATTTGGTAGAGCTAAGGCATCTTCCTGGTTTCACTCTGACATCTTGGCTCCACCTCCACAACTGATCCACTCTCTGATGGCTGTCAAACTCCAATCCCTTGTCCCATTCCCAGGGATACTGAGTCACCAGTTGCCTAAGTAAACCACTTTCTTGTTCAATGTCTACTTTCCATTCTTTCTTCCCCCATCAACCTCAACCCTATTCTTCCAATGTCTTATTCTATTCCTGCCACTCTTTACACTATGCCTTCTGGAATGCTAATTCCACAATTAACACATTTTTTCTTTATACTCATTCCTCTCATGCTTTTTCTGTCTTTTGTTACTCACAAAGACCTGGTTACCCTCAATGACATTGCATCCATAGACAACCATTCTAATACTGTTTTCATTGCTTAAGGCACAGGTCCTAAATTGCATAGAAATAGTCATTGTTCCCCATTACCACTTCCAGGATCTTTCTCTACCTCCATCACTCATCAAATACTCCATTGAGGTTCGTTCTATACAAATTTATCACCCAATTTGGATTCTGATGTCTACCAAGCCAAGAATATTACTCTTTCCTTTCTCAATTATTCCAGTGCCTTGTTCACTGTCTTCATTTCTGCCTTGACTGCTGCTGTCTATATGTATTGCCTCCACTTCTTTTCCTATTACTTTCTTCTAACCCCTATGCAATCTGGCTTCCAACCTCATCACTCAAATGAAATTTCTCTCTTCAAGGTTTCCAAATCTTTTTTAGTTGTCACATCTTCTACTCTGAGTATATGAGCTGAGAGAGCTACACAGTCATGTTAGACTTCCTCGTCAATCAACAATAACTATTGTAGTGGATTTTTTTTTCAATGCTCATAAACTGTCAAATACTCTCTTTTTCAGGATATTCTCTCCTTTCTGGATTTTTGTGGCACTGTTTTCTCTTGGTTCTCTTCTTACCTAACTATTCCTCCAATTCTCCTCTGTTATATCACCACCAAATCATGCCTCCTAACTGTGGATGTAGGGGTATTCTGGTAAATATTTAACAAGAAATTCTCTGAAAAAAGTACATATAACACAATTTAAAATTTCATCTGCATTATTAACATTTTCTCTATCACTTTATTATTTATAAATACAAACAAAACTATAAATCAAGCTTTCCTTTCCAAGGTACAAATGCTCATTCTAAAATTTTTAATCATTGGCTCATGTAAGCTGGTACTAGTTGGCTCTAGCACACCTCTGGTATGTTCCAAGGCCCTGAGTCTCATTTTCTTTTTCTCACTTCTATTTTTTCTTTTCACTTAGTAATATGGAAAATACTCTAACCTCATTAGCTCCCAACACTTAATAACTCAAGCAATTAATAACTGCTTATTGATTGTTTGATTGGTTTACTATAATGCTTATTACCTTTGACAACAATGATTTTAGATGGAAATTAAGACTTGAAATTCCTAGAACTTTTAGAGAAAACTGTCTTTCTGAAAAATGGTAGAAGCAACTTTGGGTATTGGACTCCTCAGTAATGTTATATTCTCCCATCAGTTAACATCATCTACCAAATTACTATTGTGAGGAACTTATAATGAAGTAGTGGGGGATTGACCCTATTATCCATCTCCTGATAGAGGGTGGCTGGACTAATATTCAGGATGGCACACACATTTTTGGACATAGCCAATATGGGGCTTTGTTTTGCCTGACTATGCATATTTGCTACAAGGGGGAGAATGAGAAGAGAAAATAAATGATTGTTAATTAAAAAAATAAATTAAAAATGCTTGCTAACTGTGAAACATGATTATATGGGACATGATGCTAACGTAAAATATACCAGAATTTATAAATCACAGTGAAGGTTGCCCACCTATTTAAAGTAGTTACCTCAGGAGGCTCTAACTTACTGCTCCAAATGCTTTTAGTAACTCCCCATTGGGAATGACTTTCACAGCCTATGGCAGTTTAATTGAATATTCTTTGTCAGGTGGCAAACTTGTATTTTTTAAGCCTGTAAGAAAGGAAGGAAGGAAGGAAACAAGAATTTATTAAGTGCCTGCTGTGTATTAGGCACTGCATCAAGTGCTGGGGATACAGATACAAACCCTCAAAGAGTTTACATTCTAATGGGGGGTGACAACACAGAAAAGTGTGTGTGTGTGTGTGTGTGTGTGTGTGTGTGTGTGTGTGTAATTTTGAAGTACAGAGAAAATCAGAAACAGAGACAGGAAGAAAATGAAAGTAGGCTTACTTGGACCCCTTCACAAAATGGAGGCTCCAGGAAAAATTCACCAATGGGAGAAAGGGAGTGGGCTTTGCAAAATGGGCCACAGTGGGTAAAGAGGCCCCAGGTGCTGAGGAAAGTTCTGGGATGAGCCAGCAGTAGAAGGGGCATGGTTCTGACATCCAAAGAAAGTCAGGAATGGGATCAGAAAGAAAAGTTTTAGAGTTGGAGGCAGCTAGGTGGTACAGCAGATAAAGCACTGGCCCTGGATTCAGTAGGACCTGAGTTCAAATCCTGCCTCAGACACTTGACGCTTACTAGTTGTGTGACCCTGGGCAAGTCACTTAACCCTCATTGCCCTGACCCCCCCCCCCCAATTAAAGTTGGATTGGATTTTATTTTTGGAAACAGCCCAAAGTAATTTAGGACCAATTCTAAGTACTGAAAGGAGTGATTAAGTTGGATCAAAACACTAGAGATCATGATAAGAACAAGTTGTTATAGTAATTGTCTCTAATCTGAATTCTGAAGAAAGGGGAAGAGAGAAAGGAGAGGAAGACAAATAAGAGAAGAAGAGAGAGGAGGACAGAAAAGAAGAGGAGAGGCTAGGAGAGGACAGGAAGGAAATAAAAAGGTGAGAAGTGGTTTGAAATTGGGTTTCTACATAAGATTTCCTTACAGATAACAGCTGAATCTTATTTCTGTTTGCATTAGGGCTTTGGCATGAATCTGCTAATTACATATCAAAGGCAACTGAGCAAGCTAAGTAGTTTGTGAGTAAAAGGAGGGAAAGCTCCAGGAACAGGCATAAAAAGACACTAGGCAAAGCTTTGGGGGTACGGATGGCAATAGTGACTGAGACAATGTCAAAGTGAACAGATGCACCAAAAAGACACTTAGTTATAAAAATTATACTTGAAAGTTAGGTATGAGAAGGGGCAGCTAGGTGGCACAGTGGATAAAACACTGGCCCTGGATTCAGGAGGACCTGAGTTCAAATCCAGACTCAAACACTTGACACTTACTATCTGTGTGACCTTGGGCAAGTCACTTAATCCTCATTGTCCTGAAAAATAAAGAAAGAAAGTTAAGCATAAGAGTTAAATATGAGAATTAGAAATTAGTGATAAAGAGTTGGGGATCAATTCTAGCAAATGTAGGCTGGCCTCCTCCTCAACATGGACTCTTGAAAGCTACACTAAGGTTCAAGATATCTATTCAAATCCACAGCTTGTGAGTGCTCATCCCATATTCCCTTTTTAGTAGACAAAGCCACACGACATAGATTCCTGCTCCTGATTGAAGGTAAGGATTTCAGAAGAAAAGCAGGGAAGTGCAGAGCTGGATAAGAAGACTGTATCTAAAAAAGGGATAAAGATTTTTGGACCACAAGCTTAAGATGTAAGAATGATGAGCTCATGGTTAGTCATGTAATACATTTAAGCAGGGTTAGTAATGATATATTCCTGGAGATTTTGGAATCTTTTCAAGAGAGTTTTAAACTAGAAATGGAAGGGAAATGAGAAAGCATAGATAAGTTAGAAAGTAGCAGGTATGACATAGGAATACCTAGCATGTGGCTACTTTCTGATCATTTTCATGTCTTGCCTCCTGAACAACTCTCCAGTTCCTTCCCTGACCCATCTCATTGTCATTCTCTGACTATCTTCATGCCCTGTAATGATGACAGTTCACTAATTCTCATTGTACCACTCCCATTTCCACCTCTAATTCTAGGAATAGAAATCAAATAAACAAAACCATTCCTTGAAAAGACATGTAAATCAGTTTCCTTATGCTTCTACTTAACATTCCTGTAAATTTCCAATCAAGAACACCTCTCTCTGGCAACTACTCACTTATATGTGTTGTCTTTCTTATTAGAATGTTAATTCCTCAATGGCAGAGATTATTATTATTTTGTATTTGTATCCTCAGCACTTAACACATTGCCTGACACATAGTATGAGCTTTGTAAATGCCTATTCATTCATTCGTTCGTTCATTCATTCATTCATTCACAGGAAGAATAATTTCAATAGCAAGGGTCAGCAATTCATAGGATACAACATTGAAGAAAAAGGGTAAAAATATAATGGATAGCCTCAAATATTTATACACAAATGTATATTTCTTCCACTTCATACATGAGTAAAGTATGGTTATTAAACATCACAACCTAGAATTATTAATATAAAGAGGTAAATTTGACCTTGTTGAAACTTGAAAAGTTGTCCATATTCATGACTGGAATATGGCTCTGGAATATCTTATTCAAAAGGAATAAATTAGATAAAGAATACATTCTATATGAACAAAATATAAGGAAGTCCATAACCTTCAGGGGATAAATAAACATAGTAGAACATATTTGAATGAGGACCAATAGAGGGAGAAAAAGAAACAATAATGTGATAGTAGCATGCTATGTGCTATACTACAGACCATAAAGTCAGAAGGTAGAAATGGATGAAAAATTCAGGAAATCAACTGTGAACCTGGTATAGAGACATTGTATAGTAATGTTAGGATACTATGAATAGCCAGTATTTCCTAAAGCTTTCATTCTTCCAAAAGCAGAATAACTAATGCATTCTGGATTTGCCTTAATGATGATTTCATTCTTTAAAAGTGAGAAAGTGATTATGGAATTGATATTATAGACATGATTCTCATCAACAAGAAGGAACTGGCTGCTTATGTAGAAATGATGGAAAGTTTGGTGGGGAAGGGGGCAGGAACAATATGTCCCTAAAGGGTTCATTTTAGAATTTGTGGAAAAGGAAATAAAATCTGGGTATAGTTTGATGTGATAGATTTTTGGGAAGCAAACTTCAAAAGATACTTAGGATGTAATAGTCTTAATTTTATAGAAGTAACTGCAGGAGAATTAGAAAATACAATAATGATAATAATTATAACAATGATAATGATAGTGATGATAAAGCTGACATTTATATGGGCAGCTAGGTGGCACAGTGTCAGGAAGTCACAGAACACTGGGCCTGGGGTCCGGAAGACTCATCTTCCTGAGTTCAAATCTAGACTCGGACACTTACTAGCTGTGTGACCCTTGACAAATTCACTTAACCCTGTTTGTTTAGTTTCCCTATCTGTAAAATGAACTGGAAAAGGAACTGACAAACCATTCAAGTATCTCTGCTAAGAAAATCCCAAATGGGGTTATGGAGAGTTGGATATGACTGAAAATGACTGAACAACAACAATGACATTTATATAGTACCTAGTATATACACACACATATATATGTATATCTATGCCAGATAATATGCTAAGTGCTTTACAGATATTATCTAATTTGACCATCACAACAACCCCACAAAGTAGGTGCTATTATCATTCACGTTTTACTGATGAGGAAACTGAGACATAGAGAAGTTAAGTGACTTGCCTAAAATCACACAGCCAGTAAATGTCTGAAGGTCAGATTTGAATTCATGTCTTCCAGACTCTAAGCTTGGTATTCCATCAACTTTATTACTTAACTGTCTCTGGCCTGAAATTATGATAACACAAAGAGAAATAATTCATATCTAGAAGAAAAAGATGAATGATATGGATATACAAAGAACTGGTCAATGAACTTACTTTTGTTATTTAGTTTTTTAAAAGACATATAGAAGATAGAAGGAAGTGTACATAGTGGAAGATAAATATCAATGTGTGCCACAATTCTGTTAGAAGTAGGGGAGGGAGTGCTAAGGCTCAGCATAAACCAAGCTGGGTAAGAAAGGCTTCAGAAATCAAAGAGGATTTGGTTATTTTTTTCTCTCAGCCATATTGGGGAAACAAAGATCATCAAAGGAAGGCAAGGATTACTTCTCAGGGTAGATGAAACGGGGGCTAGTGGAGAGAGAAAAGGAAGACATGACCAACTTTTACTTTGTTTCTTTTTCCTCTCCTAAAGAGAATAATCTTTGAGTTGGAAGAAACAGACAAAAAAATAACTGATAAAATCTTGAAATCCAAGATCAGCTAGAAGATAATAAAAGAGTGTATTATCTTATATCAATGAGTTCATGTTAGGGGGCCCAGATGAACCAGATCCCAGGGTGCTGAAAGAACTGACATTTGATTACTAAGCACACTGTCAATGGTCTTTGAAAGATGACATAAAAATGGGAGAGATGCCACAGGATTGAAGGAGGACAAATGTCTTGATTTTTGTGAAAGGGAAAATAATGAAATCTGAAAACTATAGGCCTATAAACTTGGCTTCTGTTTCTGGCAAAGTCCTAAAATCTTTATTTAAAAAAAATGGCTAGTTAACACCTAGAAAAGGAAGTGGTGATGACAAAAAGTCAACACGGCTTCATCAAGAAAGCATCATGCCAGATTAACCTTATTTCCTTCTTTGATAGTTTCTAGACTAGTAGAACAGGGAAATATCCCAGGAAGAAAACAGAATGCTCTGCTGCTAATGTTCAGTTGACAAATAAATGCCTTAGTAGCTTGGACAGGGAGTCACCAATTACCACTATGAATCTCTTCTTTTTCTGACCCTTGTGAAGCCACATCATTCTTTGGCATATACACTCTTATGTCCTCCTTAGGAGCTACAATTCCTCCTCTTTAAGAACTTTAGCCTTAATACCCAGCTCCAAATGATGAATGGCCCTTTTTCTTCCCTTCCTCTTTCCCCTCTTTGTCACAGTCTTCTATCCTATAGCCTTTTGGCAAAAGACAGGACTTCTTTTTTCTGTCTCTTCAAATCATTTTTCTTTTGTTTTTACCTGAAGATCTTCCATTTTTTTCAAGTAAGTTTTTATTGATGTCTTGTTTTTTACATCATCGTAGCTTTCACCCACGATTCCTCCATCTCCCTTTCCCCTCCCAGAGGACCATACTATATAACAAATAGTATTCTTTTTAAAGAGAAGAAAAAATATCAGCACAATTGATACATTGAAAAGGTGAAAATATGCACAACATACAACACCTGTGGACTTCCCAACTTCATGAAGGGTTTGGTTGGGAATATAGTCTTATATCTCTTCTTTCAATCACGCTTGTTCTCTACATTTACTTTTGATTGTTTTATGTGTGGTTGTTCTTTCCATTTACATTGTTGTGTTCATTGTGTTTATATTTTTTGACTCTGCTTATATAATTTCATTCTGCAACAGTTCATGTACATCTGTATTTTTCACATTTGTCATTTCTTACAGCACAGTAATATTCCATTACAAACATGTACTACAGTTTAACTATTCCCCAAATGATGGACATCTATTTCCTTGCCTTGCCTCGCCTCGCCTCTTTTTTTCTTCCTTCCTTCCTTCCACCATAAAAAGTGTTGCTATAAATATTTTGGTATACATGGGGACTTTCTCTTTATCAATGAATTCCTCAGAGTATAGGCCTAGTAGTGGAATCTCTAGTCAAAGGGTATGTAAATTTTAGTTACTTTATTTGCACAATTCCAAAGGGCTTTCCAAAATGGTCGTGCTAATTCACAGCTCCAATAATGCATTTGTGTTCCTATCATTATACAACCCTTCCAATGTTGACTATTGACTCTTTTGGGGGGATCATTTTTGCCAGTCTACAGGGTGTGAAGTGAAAGGTTGTTTTGATTCACATTTCTCTTACAGTTACTGATTTGGAGCATTCTTTCATATGGGGGTTGGGGTGGGGAAGAATAGGCACAAACTTAAAATAAAGTGGTACAGGTAGAAGGAAAAATGTACACAAGGGAAGCCACAGCTCTGGAATGGAAAACCTCAGTGTCCTTTCTTTCTCTGAAAGAACCTCATAGAGTTTTCAGTGGAGCATGGCACTGGTGATAGGTCAGTCATCCCACTGCTTGAATGAGCTTGCTTCTTATAGGGTACTGTGTTTTGCTGCTGGGCCGGTTTGGTCACGTCACTCAGCTGCTGAGTTGGCTCCTTACTAGGCTTGGCTGGACTTGGCAGATTACTCAGCCACTGAATATAGCTAATGCTGGGCTTGGCCAAGCAATTGGGCTGCTGCCAGACTGGACTGTCTCTGGATAGTTTAGATTTGGCATAAGCTTCTTCTCTTTAATTCTCTCAGTGTCTCAGCTCCGAGAGTCACCACCTCCAGGAAGAAGGTAGGAAAGATATAGCCTTTCCCATTTGACCATTCTTTCTGGTTCAGAGTAAGTTCTCTCAGGAATTCCACATTTGCTTATGGTGATTAGTTCTTATTCAGCCAGCTACACTTCCCAGACTCCTTTTGGGGTGTTGTGCAGATAAGTGGCTAGGGACAAAGGTGTGAATATGGTTTGTGCCCTAGAGGCAAGTTAATTGTCTTTCTGGCCACTTTAGAGGACTATCTTGTTTTAATTACACTTTATTGATCTTTGAAGATATTGCATTTATATACATAATATATACAATTGAATATATGTATACATATACACACATATAAATTGAAGGTTTATGGCAACCCTGTATCCAGAAAATCTATTGGCACTGTTTTTCCAATACAATATTCTCATATTGTATCTCTCTGTCACGTTTTTGTAATTCTCAGAATTTTTCAAACTTTTTCATTACTTTTATAATTGTTATGGTGATCTGTGATTGATTTTCTTTGATGTTTTTATTGTAATTGTTTTGGGGTGTCAAGAACCATACCCATATAAGACCATGAAACTTAACGGATAAATGTGTGTGTTCTGACTGCTTTTCTGACTAGCTGTTCTCCAGCTCGCTCTCTCTCTCTCTCTTTCTCTCTCTCTCTCTCTCTCTCTCTCTCTCTCTCTCTCTCTCTCTAACACGCACACATCCTCTCTCATCCTTTTCTCTGTCTCTGTTTCTCTCTCTCATCCTCTCTGTCTCTTTCTCTGTCTTTGTCTCTGTCTCTCTTTCCCTTTCTCTGTCTCTCCCTCCCTTTCTTCCTCCCTCCCTCCATGGGCTTTTCTATTCTTGGAGACACAACAATATTGAAGAACATTACATAAATTTAGTTGATAATGCAGCAGCAGGGTTTTAGACTATTGACTCCAATTTTGAAATAAGGTCTACTGTGGGTAAAATGTTATCAAAGAGCATGGGATGCTATAGAGAAATTGTCTGTGAAAGGTAGAGTCAGTTGGGCAAACGTCATTGTTTTATTTTAAGAAACTGCTACAGCCACCCCAACCTTCAGTAATCACTACCCTGATCAGCTAGCAGCCATCAACATTGAGGCAAGACCTTCCACCAGCAAAAAGATTACAGAACTTGCTGAAGGCTCAGATGATGGTTAATATTTTTTAGCAAGAAAGTAATTTTAAATTAAGGTATATATATTGTTTTTCTTAGATATAATGCTATTTCATACTTACTAAACTACAGTATAGCAAAAACTTAACATTTATGTGTGCTGGGAAACAAAGAAATATCATGTGACTTGCTTTGTTGCAATATTTGCTTTATTGTGGTGGCTTGGAACCAAACCTGCAATATCTCCAAGGTATGCCTCTATATGAAATTGTGTTATTAAAGCCTGAGACACTTTCCCTGTTATAGAATGTTTCTTATACATTTGAAAAGGTTGTTTTTGCTCCCTTTATTCTTCAGCTTTGCTAAATCTCAATGGGAAAGATTATTACAAGTTGATATAAGCAATTTGGTGGAGGGGGCGAGGAGGTTGGTAGGGACAGAAACAAAATAGGAGGGACAAAAGGTATTTTTTGCTATATTTATTATTTAATATACATGCCTCCTTTTCAAATGTTTTGGGGTCAGAAAACAAAGACTGCCTCCAAAGGAGTGAGGTTTTCTTGCGTTGTTTGTAAAAATGATTCTAAAGAGAATTCCAGTAGTTCCAAAAATGTTTCCAAGAATGACAGTATCATTGTAACTCTCAGTCATTTTTCACCAGGCTTATTCTAGACTTCTCTGACATGCCCAGATACTGCCTCTTCCTAGAAACTTACCTTAGCACTGGAATTCATCCCTCAGAAGTACTTTCCATCCCTGTGGCCTCTCCCTCTGATTGGCTGGTTCTTCCCAGGACTTCCATTTAAGGACGATGGCCTGGCCAGCTATGTCTTTATTTTTCACAAGGCCACACTCTTCTAAGAAACCTCTTCATCCTGGAAGATCACTAGTTCCAGCCTTGAAATTCACATTTTGTAAGTACTCTCTCCCTCTGATTGGATAGCTCCTCCCTTTGTAAGTCTCTGATCAGATAGCTCCTTTCTCCCTATGATTAGACAGCTCCTCCCAGATCTATCTAATTTAAGGAGGGTAAACAGCCAGATCAACTATATCTTAATTTCTGGCCAGATTTTACTCTGGACTTCTTTATCATACCCAGAGTGACCAGAAGCCTGATTTCCTCTCTCCCTCCGACCCTTCAGTTTCCTTTTATGTGTTCTTTTCTGCCACTAGAATGTAAGCTCCTTGAGGGCAAGGACTGTCTTTCTCTTTGTATATTTTATTCTTTGTATATTTATATTTTACTATGGGCCTGGCCCATAGTAAGCACTTAATAAATGCATGTTGAGTATTGTTGACTGTAATACATGTAGAACCTCCCTAAATAACAACTTTGAACACCAACACTCAATCAGATATAAAAATTCTGATAAGCTTACTAAAAATCCAGGTTTATTAAATGAACTGGTGCAGAGTAAAGGAAGAAGAACCAGAAGACCAAAATATATAATGACTAAAATAATTTAAACAGAAAAAAACAAAAAGTTGGAACACTGTGCAAAACATAGTGAGAAAATTTGGCTCTAGAGAAGAGTTGAAAAATGCCTCCCTCACTGCCTCCTGTGTAGAGGCTAGGAGAGGAGGTTACTGTGGGTTTGGAATATTGCATATATGAGACGCTGGAATGGTGTGCAATTGATCCTCTTTGAAAACTGCTTAATCTGGGTGGTGAGGCTATTAGGCCAAGATGGCGGAGGAAAGGCAGTGAGCTCCCGAACTCATGACACGATCGCTCCAAAAAACATCCAAATAATGCCATAGGAAAATGCCCAGAGCAGCAAAACTCACAAAAGAATGTGCTAAAATCATCTTCTAACCAAGAACAGCTTGGAAGGTCAGAAGGAGGGAGCTACTGTGCTGATACAGGAGTTGGGCCCAACCCCACAGTCACCCTGACACAGATCCAGTCTCAGGAAGTCCTCACCAGAGAAGGAGACCCCCAGAGCCTCTGAATCAGCTGAAGCACCAGTGTCCTCTAGAACTAAGCTCACAGTCTGGTAAGTGGGCTGAGCCCAGGGCAGGGGAGAGACTACAGGGGTCTATGCTGGTGCTAAGGCAGAACTTGGATTTTTCACCCCTGCTGAGAACCAGGAGGTAGGATCGAGTAGCAGGGGCCCAGGTGGGGGAGGGGCACAGGCTCTTCAGAGCTAACTACCACAACACACAAAGCTGGTTGATTGGCAAGTTGGTCTGGGGTCATCTAGGACCAGGAAACAGGCTGGGCCAGTGAAGAACCTGATCCTCCTTAAATCATACCACCTGGGACTTCTGAAACTTGGGATGCTGCAGCCTGGAAACAGTTCCCCACTTTAAGGAGCTAAAAGTCAAGTAAAAGAAAGGCAAGATGAGCTGACAGAGAAAGGTGAGGACCATAGAAAGTTTCTTCAGTAACAAGGAAGACCAAGGGGCACCCTCAGAGGAAGATGTCAATGTCAGGGCCCCTATATCTAAAGCTTCCAAGAAAAATATGAATTGGTCTCAGGCCATAGAGGTGTTCAAAAAGGACTTTGAAGATAAAGTTAGAGAGGTAGAGGAAAAAATGGGAAGAGAAATGAGGGTGATGCAGGAAAGACATGAGAAAAAAGTCAAAAGCTTGAAAAGTCAAATGGAAAAGGAGGTACAAAAGCTCTCTGATGAAAATAATTGCCTAAGAATTAGGATTGAACAAATGGAAGCCAGTGACTTTATGAGAAACCAAGACACAATAAAGCAAATCCAAATGAATAAAAGAATAGAGGGCAATGTGAACTATCTTCTGGGAAAAACTGCTGACCTGGAAAATAGGTCCAGGAGAGATAATTTGAAAATTATTGGTCCACCTGAAAACCATGATCAAGAAAAGAGCTTAGACACCATCTTCCAAGATATTCTCAGGGAAAATTGCCCTGAAATTCTAGAAGAAGAAGCTAAAATAGAAGTTGAAAGAATCCACTGATCACCTCCAGAAAGAGATTCCAAAAAGAAAACTCCTAGGAATATTATAGCCAAATTCCAGAGCTCTCAGGTCAAGGAGAAAACATTGCAAGTTGCCAAAAAGAAAGAATTCAAGTACTGTGGAGCCCCAGTCAGGATAGCACAAGATCTAGCAGCTTCTTCATTAAAGGACTGGAGGGCATGGAATATAATATTCCAAAGGGCAAAGGAAATGAGATTACAACCAAGAATCACCTACCCAGCAAAACTCAGCATTATCTTTCAGCGGAAAAAAATGGGACTTTAATTAAAAAGAAGACTTTCAGATATTTGTGATGAAAAGACCTGAACTGAATGGCAAATTTGACTTTCAAATACAAGACCCTAGAGAACCATAAAAAACAAATTTGGAGCTGGGGGACATACCTGGGGTTGTACAGTGGGCGACTGTCTTGTGTCTGAGGCCAGGTTTTGGCTGGGATCCCCCTGGGTCCAGGGGTGATGATTTGTCCACTGTGTCACTTAGCTAGGTGATAACATCTTTAGGGTTAAATTGAGGGGTGAAGGGAATTCACTGGGGGAGGGCGAAGGGCAGAAGTGAAATCTTACATGAAAGTAACAGGAAAAGGCTTATGGAGTGGGGGAAGAGATGGGAGAGGAGCAGGGCAGTAAATGAATTTTACACTCCTCAGAAAAGGCTCAAAGATCTTAAACTCATCAGAGCTGCCTCAAGGAGGGACTAACAGACATACCCAACTGAGTGGAGTAATCTATTTAATCTGGGCAGTAAATGAGCCTAACACTCATCAAAATTGGCTCAAAGACCTCAATCTCATTAGAATTGGTTCAAGGAGGGAATAATGTACACACTCAATTAGGTGGAGTAATCTCTATAACCCTGCAGGAAAATAGGGGATAAAGAGAGAGGGGCAAAAGAAGGAAGGGCAGAGTGGGGGAGAGGACAGACAGAGAAGCAAATCCCTTTTGAAGAGTGATAGGATGAAAGAAGAGATAATAGAATAAATATCTTGGGGAAGGGAATAGGATGGAAGGGAAACAGTTAATAGTAATCATGAAAAAGAGAAAAGGGGGAAAAATTGTACAAAAAATATTTATAGCAACTTTTGGTGGAGGCTATTAAGAATCAAGGGAATATCCATCAGTTGAGCAATGATGGAAAAGGCTGTGTTATATGATTATAGTGGAATGGTCTTGTGCTACAGGAAATGACAAACAGGATGATCCCCGAAAAACCTGGAAAGACTAATGAACATCGATGTGTAGTGAAGTGAGCAGAGCTGAGAGGACATTGTGCGTAGTGACAGCAGTATTATTCAATGAGCAATTGTGAATGACTTAACTACTCTCAGCAGTGCAATGATCCAAGACAATCCCAAGGAACTATGCACCCCTACGGAATATTGCATATACTATCGGACACTAGACATGTTGATTTTGATGAACTGTTTTTTCTTTTTCAATCTTTGCTACAAGAAAAAAAAGAACTGGGCAAAGGGAGAAAGAGATAGTTTTAGAAATGGATATGTTATAGAAATCTGAAGATATCAATAAAACCAAAAAAAGCATATAAAAGTACATAACATAAAATTAATTGTATTATTTAAATTTTATAATAAAATTTGAAATAAAATTAAATAATTTCTACTTATTAAATGAAAAATATTTCATTATTGTGCCTCTTTTTTTTGACCCATGATTTTACTGATATGCAGAACTTCCAGGGAAGAAATTCCTGTTTTGAATGTATATCAATAACTTTTCTGCAATTTTTAGTCTTAAAAAGTTGCTTGGAGTCTTTAATTGTAAAGTAATTTGTCCCTGGTCAAATATATGTCAAAGTTAGGGATTGAACTAAGGTTTTCCCTACTCTGAGGTTTTTCTATTCATTATTTTGTACTGTATTCCCCACTGCCTAGCAAAGGTATTCAATAAGCATTTGTTGTTCTTCATTCTGGAAGAGGATCATGACATCAGGTGATGTCAAGACTTGCAAAGAATTGATTTTTAAGTGAGGGAGGGTTTTGCAAGATCACTAACCTTATTCTCTCCTCCACTGCCATCTGGGTGTAGTGGCAGCATATACATTAGGATGACTGGAAATGACCGAGGATATTTCAGGGGTTAAGTGACTTGCCCAGGGTCACACAGCTAGTAAGTGTCTGAGGTGCAGTTTGAACTCAAGTCCTTTCAACTTCAGGGCCAGTGCTCTACCCACTGTGCCATGTAGCTGCCCTTCAATAAGAACTTATTGATTGATGGATGCATTGCATGTATTTACCTCTAGACTTTGAAGAATCCCCTGTTCTCTTATCTTCTTCCTGATTCTCTTCTCTGACAAGTCCTCCTTTATTATTCTATGGAGATTACGATTCCAGAAATAAAGTTGGCGTTGGTCTACTGTTCCAGTGTGCCTCTACCAGGTTGATATTTGGTTACCTAGAGTTTACCAGTTGCTTCCTTCTGCACTTTGGTTGGAGTATAGTGTACTTGGTATGCTTGATTTAATGAGGTTGTGGTAGTTTGACTTTATCCCTATGATAATCCTCCTTCTGTTTCTCTCTCATTTTCAATGTCAATTATTCCTAAAGACAATGAGCTCAAACAAATGGGAGCTTTTAGCCCAAGCTTATCTTTGGTATAGGGTAGATCATAAATCATGTCACCCAAGAAAATGTCTTCTTATTTTTGAGTGGAGATATATACACATATTTGTAGACCTACAATCAATTATCCCCAAGGGTCAGCTCTCCACAATTAAAACCAAATAGATAATTGAAGAAACCATTCAATTTTTTCCAGGCTCAATTTCTACTAAAGTCTTACTCTGATGTCTCATCATAGGGTGGAGGTGATTCTAGATTCTTGAAGGTTATACCAAGTGATGTACAAGTTCTAGCATGTTCTTAAGGAAGGGGCTTGACTAGGTGCTTATGACAATCTCTTCCAATTCAAAATCCAATCAAGGCTTGTTGTGTAGGTCCTGGAATGAACATCCATGGGCTAGGATAACAAAATATCAAAGGTCTTATCACTGGAGAACTGGCCAACAAATAGAAGATGTTTTTGACCATAGAGACTCATAAAGTTGCTTAACTAAGGTGGAAGGGGGGGTTATGATTTGACACTAGAGAAGGAGTGCCCCTACACAGAAATAACATGGAACCTTGGAAGCATTTGAAGGATTGAAGACAAAAAGAAAAATCCTACTTTGGGACGGAAGGAACATTTTGCCTCTGGTGGTTTTCTTTCTCCAATGTGACTAAGACAGGCTGGAACAGGTTGGCAAACATGGAAATAACAACTTGGCTTGAAGTAGTACTTGAGTTGGCTCTCCTTAGGTAATTTTGGTGGAAACAGAGAAAAGTCAAACAGGTAATACAGGTTCTGTACTGTAATAAATATTGTAATAGGGTAAAAATCACTTTTGTCTCAATTACCCAGGAGATCCAGGTCAAAGCAAGGGATCTTGTTTATTTTGTTTTGCCTGAAAAATTGCCTCAACACTCTGGTTTGCCTAGGAAAATTGTTTTGGGAACATATTGGACATGCTTCTTTAAGGCAATAAACCCTCCTTGATTTCTTTTGAGCTATTTGGAGGTTGTTGGAAAAAAAATAAAGTTAATCCCAGGTTTGCTGGGTATAATTCAGCCATGGCATTACCTGATCTCTTTCTATCTCTTTCTCTTCTTGCCATCTTTCTTCAAAAGCCTCATAAACCCAGACATCTGAAGTATTTAGAAGTTGGGTCCTTCTTTTCATATTTACCAGCTTGTCTCAACTTGAATTACCAAACCACATTGGGAAAAGAAAGTTATTTGCCAAGTTTCATTCCCATCAGCTTTTTGATTTAGACTGTGATTGCAGTATGGAATGAAATGGTCTCTCAATGGGTTATTAGACCCAGTTCTGTTCTAGAATCAGGATATAAAGGAGTAAGGGCTTAGCTCTTGGATCATCAGCCTAAGAGAAATCATGGCCTTGCTGAAAATGACATCTAAGGTTGGGAATATGCCCCCGACCCCCTATTTTTTTTTTGTTTGGGATTGGGAATTACAAAATCATCCTCAAGAAACCTTTCCTTGCATGCATTCCAGGAATGCGTCAGAATATAGATGGTTCTTGATTTAACTAAGTGGGCAAATCTGAGAACTTCTATGTCAAGCCATTTTCACATAATGCAAATTTGTTCAAATTTGCCTACTGATGTGGGGAAGGAGGTTATTGGAGGGAGGAGGTTGGGTCACAGTTCAAGGACACATTGTGGCCAGGAAGATGGGGACCAGGGCCAGCCATGTGGGGCGCTGATTGAAACTTAGAGGAAAAATAGGCCAGGTCAGGGAGAGACACAAGCTATCCCTCCTAGAATGGAAGGAAGACAGACAGGTGGGTGGGTAGAATGGGGTAAAGTTCTCCTCTCCTGGTGTCAGTGGTCTCAAGACAAGCCCCCAATCCAGTGGCTGCAGTAAAAGTGGCCATCTTTCCCTGCGTCTGTTCTGCTTTTACTTGGAGGGGTTTTAAGACTTTTTTGTGTGTGGGGGGAAGGGGTGAGTAGGCTTGAGAGTGCCAAGCCAAGGGACAGGATCGAAGAGAGAGAGAGAGAGAGAACACAGTACTGTACAGTGAAGTTAACATGGAATGCAGATTTCTTTCAGAATTCTTTGCATAAAGTTGTAATGCAAATTTATGTGGAGAACTGTATGTACTGCAAAGAAGTCTAATGCACATGTAATGTCAAGTAATCTTTATTAAATGAGTATTTTTTAGCCAAAATCCCATGAACTTGCGGGATTTTGTTTGGGTTTAGACTTGTGACTTCATTGAGGCAGAGCACCATGACTGAGGAAGCTTTATCAATAAAGATTACAACTCTTTTGCAGCTAATAGTTCTTGAGAGTATTCTTGGACCATGAAAGGTTAAGTGACTTATGAGTATATCCCAGAGTTAGGACTTGAATCCATGGCTTCTTGTCTCTTAGGCCTTTACTCTCTCCACTTAAATCAGGCTGACTCCTTACAAGCTTTTGTGGAAAGAAGAAGTCAGATCATATGAAAATTTTCACTAATGAACTAAAGAATGGACCACTTACAAAATGGGTCCCTATTCAAAAATCCCTCCTAGTTTAACAAAAGAATCTACTTCCACCCATTATTTTCAGATCTGTCAGTGAGACTCCCCTGATTGTTGTACCTTTAAGAAAGAATGATTCAGGCAGCAGCTAGGCACAGTGGATAGAGCACCAGCCCTGGAGTCAGGAGGATCTGAGTTCAAATCCAGCCTCAGACACTTAACACTTACTAGCTGTGTCACCTTGGGCAAGTCACTTAACCCCAATTGCCTCACCAAAACCCAAAACCAACCAAACAAACAAAAAGAATGATGTAAATATCAAAGGATTAAGAGATGCCCTTGGCTAGCCATACCAAATCTGAAGTTATACTATAAAGTGGCTGTCTTCAAAACTATTTGGTACTGTCTAAGAAATAGAGTGGTGGATCAGTGGAATAGGTTAGGCACAGGAGACACAGTAGTAAATGACTACAGTAATCTACTGTTTGATAAACCCAAAGACTCCAGCTTCTGGGATAGGAACTCAGGATCTGACAAAAACTGCTGGGAAACTGGAAGATAATATGGCAGAAACTAGGCACAGACCAACATCTTGCACCATATACCAAAAATAAGGTCAAAATGGGTACCTGATTTAGACATAAAGGGTGATACAATAGTAAATTAGGAGAGGAAGGAGTAGTTTACCTCTCAGATCTATGGAGAGGAAAACAATTTATGTCCAGACAATAGATAGAGAATATTTTGAAATGCAGAGTGCATGATTTTGATTACGTTAAATTAAAAAGGTTTTGTACAAACAGAAGCAATGCAGCCAAAATTAGAAGGGAGGCAGAAATCTGGGAAACAATTTTTACAGCCAGTATTTCTGATAAAGGCCTCATTTCTAAAATATGTAAGGAACTAAATAAAATTTATAGGAAAGCAAATCATTCCCCAATTGAGAAAGGATATGAACAGGCAGTTTTCAGATGAAGAAATCAAAGCTATCTATTGCCATATGAAAAAAAATGCTCTAAATCTATTGATTAGAAAAATGCAAATTAACACAACTCTGAGGTACCACCTTACATCTATTAGATTGGCTAATATGACAAAAAAGTGATGCCCTTGGGAAAAATGATAACACTATCAAATATTTTTTCAGCAAGGACTTTTATGATAGTGCTGGAAAGTCAAAAGTGAAGGGAAAGATGTTGTATTATGCTATCGTATAATTTTGTCTGAAAAATTATGCCAAAAGTGTCAATCAACATGATTTGTTCTTTATTCATTTTAAGAATTACTATGACATATTGGTCCACATTTCAAATGAATTCTTTCTATGTGGCCTTCTACTGGCACTAATTATTCTTTGATTATCAAGGCTTTGTGTTACTACTTGTATTAAAGTTGCTTTCATTTTGTCATTTTTTTGTTAGAGTGTAAATTCCATGAGGATAGGGGCCATTATTTCACCTGAACTTTTTATCATCTTCAGCACCCCATACAGTATATTACTACACATAGTATGTTTAAGTTTTGTTGAATTAAATTAAAAGTGAATACATATATTAAAGTTTTTAGACTTGCCCAAAAGTCAAATGGGAAATAAACTGGTTGGTTGGTTGTTATCCTTCATTCTCCAAGAGGATCAAAATGACATCACTATGTTGGAGTCAAGGCACAGTGTGTCCAACTGTGGCTGATCAGAAAAATACTTGGAAGGTTCTACCACAGGTTGGGCACAAATAGTTCATATGAACATTTGGAATGGAGATGTCTCTAAATTTGCACATCTCATGTTTCTTTTGAAGGGGAATAAACTACTGAATGTTTGGTAACACCTATGGATTTCAATGCGCTATTTTGTTCTTGTTCTTTATTATCATAAAGATTTTGGAGCTAACTCTGAAAAGCCCCAACTGAAATTCTGGATTTCAAAATTTTACTTAATTTACCCCAAATTTCTAGGTAACTGTGGTTTACCTCATGCTTTGGTTACCTGAAAGGTAGCCGAAAGCTGAGAAGAATTTTTTGAAGGGACACCTGTCAATGGTACATTTTCTTAACATTTTCCAGCACTTGAAGTGAATGTACTCTTTGGCAGTATTACTGAAATGGATGTTAATTAAGTGGCATTTGAAAAATATTGTGTTTTTTTGTGAATAATTCTTACAAAGAGCATATTATACAAAAATGACTCACATCAGGGAGGGAGTATTAGAGGGAGATAAAAGTAACTTGGTGTCTTATTTTCTGGGATGACAAGGGAATGAAACATTTTCATAAATTAAAAAAACACCCTACTAGCCCACATAGAGACAAAAGATAACTCAGTTCCTAAATTTTGCAGTCTTTTATGTTCTTTTCCAACAAGTGATGTTCTAAAGGTAGAATGAACAAATCACAAATTCAGTCCTAGCATTTGCTAATCATTTCACATGATACATTTTTCTTTCTTTCTTTTTTTTTTTTGCAGGGCAATGAGGGTTAAGTGACTTGCCCAGGGTCACACAGCTAGTAAGTGTCAAGTGTCTGAGGTCAGATTTGAACTCAGGTCCTCCTGAATCCAGGGCCAGTACTTTATCCACTGCGCCACCTAGCTGCCCCCCCCCAACATGATACATTTTTTAAAACCACAGAAAGCCAAACACTAGGTTCAGAATTAAGAGACATGATTTAAGATGTGCCAGTCTAGCATTGAGGGCTCAATCAGGTGAATTCTATATCCTGCACTATGCACTAATAAGACTTAGGGATATTAGAGATCAGTGACAGAGAGGGAATGAGTTCAGGTAAGGACAGTGTGAGTACAACTGCAGACTTAGTGGCTGTGACCAGAACAAGGAAGACCAGTCAAGACCAAGCAGAAAATGCTCTCAATAAATATCAAAATATCTAACAGGATAAGGATTTATAAAAAGATGATAATTATTGAGAGAGGGAGCAGAGGAGCAAGAGTTAAATAAAGATACAGGAGGAGAGAACAAGACAGGGGGTTAGAGGAGAAAAAGATTAATGGAATTATAGGTTTTGAAGAGAAAGGGATCTAAAAGGCCATATAATCTAACTTGCTGATTTTTCAGATGAGGAAATAGAGATTCAGATAACTGAAGTCACCTGTCCAATGTAACAGAATTGAGCTGTGAAGCATAATTTATTTCAATTAAATAGTTATTAAGTGTCTACTATGTATAAAGCACTGAGAGCACAAATATGGAAAAAGTCAGGTACACAAATGTGACACAACACAGAATGTGATAAAAGCAAAGGATGGGTCTCAAAATTGTTACATGGAATTTGAGGAAAAAAGAGAACTTTCATCAAGGATGAATCTAGAATGAAATTTCATAGGCGAGGTGGTACCTGAGGTGAACTTTAGAGAAAGACAAGGATTTCAACAGGTGTTGAAAGTGAAGGAAATCTTTTTGTCCTGTGCAAAGTAGAGGAGGTTGGGGGCTGGGCGAATAGAAGATGGGACAAGATCAGAGCCTGGGTGGTACTCCAGTTTGGATGGGATTTCAAATGCATAAAGGGATATGAATCAAGTCAAAATACAGTTTGCATTTTATCTGATAATGGGGTACCATTAAAATTTGGGGGCAGGGAAGCAAAATCGCCAGACTTGTATGATAGGAAGGTTATTTTGGCAATTGTTTGAAGCATAGATTGGAGACACAAGAGCCCAGAGACATAGGAATGAGCTGGGAGTCTATTATACCAACCCTGGTGAAAGGTAAAACACTAGGGTGGCACTAGAGAAGATTAGTTGGATGGGAGTGACATTATGATGGTAGAAATGGCCAAAATTGGAAACTGACTAAATGTGACAAAATTGGAAATTGGCTAAATGCGAGCAGTTCTTTTTAAAAATATATATATATTTTTAAGTTTTCAACATTTGTTTAGATAAGATTTCCAATTTCAAATTTTTCTCCCTCCCTCCCTCCCCTCTCTCCTCCCTCCCCTAGACAGCAGGTAATCTGATATAGGTTTTATATATATATATATATGTGTGTGTGTGTGTGTGTGTGTGTGTGTGTGTGTGTGTGTGTGTATATATATAATAACATTAAACATATTTCTGCATTAGTCACGTGATAAAAGAAGAATCAGAGCAAAAAGGAAAAACCTCAAAAAACAACAACAGCACCAAAAACAAAAGAAATAGTATGGTTCAATCAGCGTGCATATTCTACAGTTCCTTTTTTTTTTTTTTCTGGATTTGGAGAGCCTTTTTCATCATGAATCCTTTGGAACTTTCTTGTACTGTTGTATTGGTGAGAAGAATCTAGTCTATCACAGATGATCAACACATAATGTTGATGATACTGTGTATAATGTTCTGGTTCTGCTCATCTCACTCATCATCAGTTCATGCAAGTCCTTCCAGGTTTCTCTGAACTCCTCCTGCTCATCGTTTCTTACAGCACAATAGAATTCTATTACATTCATTTACCATAACTTGTTCAGCCATTCCCCAATTGATGGGCATCTCCTCAACTTCCAATTACTTGCCACCACAAAAAGAGTAGCTATAAATATTTTTGTACATGTGGGTCCTTTTCCCTTTTTTATGATCTCTTTGGGAAAAAAGACCCAAAAGTGAATGTGGGCAGTTCTAATGAGAAGATTTTAGGCTTAGTAAGAAGGCAAGATTCAGCTAATTCCTACCTAATTCCTAATATTAGAGAAACACAAAATAACAGGATTTGAGGCTGGAAAGACTTTGGCTGCCTTCTAGTCCAATTCAGACAAAATAGGAATGCTGACCTGTAGCCTAACAAGTAGTTATCCAGTCTTTTTGAAGACCTCCAAGGAGGGAGAATTCACCCTCTTTTGAGGCAGCATATTTGCACAATTTGAATTGTCTAATTTCCCAACTTCTAGGATAAATTTGCCTCTTTACAACTTCCATCACTCCTGGTTCTGCTCTCTGGGGCCAAAAGGAAAAAAGCCTAATTTCCTTTTTCACATGACAGCCCTTCAAATACTTGAAGATAGCCCTATCATGTCTCCCAAGTCTTCTCTTCCATATACTAGATATACCAAATGGCTTATCTTATCTTTATACATCAGGACCTTGAGGTACTTCACCATCCTGGTTGACCTCCTTTGGAAATTCTCAAGCTTTAAATGTATTTTTTTTGTTATCTATTGATTTTCTTTTTTTTTATTTTATTTTTTATTTTATTTTTAATTTGTGAAATAAAACAATCACTTCCAAAACATAGAATTTTTAAAAAGATGATTGCCAATGAAACTGCAAATCTATTTTGCAGAACTTGCTATTTTTAAAAAATATATAATAAAGTTACCATGTAAATTTCCTTTTTTTTCCTTTTTTTCTTCCCTCCCCCTACCCATTAGACAAAATATGTATATACGTAGAATCATTCTATGCATACTTCTATTTATCAGGTTCTTCTCTACATGTATTCTTATGAATTTCATATTATTAGATACAGCCTAGTGTTCTAGCCTGTCAAGATCCTTTTGGATTTCAATTTTCTCAACCAGTGTGATAGCTATGTCATCCCAGCTTTGGGTTAACTACAAATTTGATGATCATGCCATCTTTTAAAATCATAGTATGGTCTTATCCAAGCTACTGATTTTTCAAAAATGTTAAAAAAATGCTGAAGCAGAGATCCCTTAGCTATTCCACTGGAAGTCTTCTACCATGTTCTCCCCAAAAGAAAAGGACAAAAATGGATAGATACTTAGAGGACCTTTGGGAAAATGCCTGGTGGACTTTTGAGACTTTTCCTGATTCTGTACCTCCCAACCAAGATGCAAACCCCACCCCTCCATGACCTTTTTAAACTTTGTATATATTTTGTATACATTATATCTATATTCATATCTATATCTATATCTATGTCTATGTCTATGTCATCTATATCTGTCTATATCTATAAATTGTATACAAAGACATATGTATATAAAGATATATACATGCATGCATGCATGCATGTACACACATACATATGTATACATATATGTAAACTTTAGAGAATAGGGATTAGCTTTGAATCCAGAAAAACCTAGGTTTAAACCCCAATTCTGACACATATTGCCCATGTGACTCTGAGCAAGTCATTTAACCTCAGTGTTCTAGGCAGCTTTCTAAGACTATAATTTCCAGAGGAGATGCCAGCCTGTAGTGGTAGGAGTTTTCTGCCCTGAGAATGCCTATTCCAGTGAAAACACTCATACGGTTTCTGTCTCCTCTATGTTTTATGTCTATAAATCAACCAACGAACTTATTAAGCTCCTACTTTGTGCCAGGTATTAGGTACTTGAAATACAAATGCAAAAAAATGGAACAATTTCTAGTGTTAAGGAGATAATATTACAATACAAAAAACAATGTATATGTGTGTGCATATATATAAATATATATGCACACACAAATGTATATGTACAGAGAGACAGGATAAATATCAAATTATTTGGGAGGGAAGGTACTAGTATTTAGGATGATTAGGAAAGGCTTCATGTAGAAGGAGGTACCTATAGCGCCTGTTTTTAAAAGAGGATTAAATGAGATGGAGGTGAAGCCATAGTGTTATACATACATGCATACACACATACATACATACACACACATATACATACATATACATACACATATACACACATACACACACACACACACACACACACACATATATATATATGGAGGATAGACAATTCAAAGGTATAGAGATGAAAGGTGGGTTTTTGCATCTGAAGAATTGAGAGGCCAGTTTGGATGAATCATAGAGTGAGAGAGAAAAAAAATAATGTTCAGTGAGGCCGGAAATATAGATTGGGACCAAATTGTAAATGGGCTTTCAAAGCTAAACAGAGACGTTTATGTCCTATTCTAGAGGCAATAGGGAGCTGCTGGAATTGGTTGAGTAGGGGAGTGACATGATTAGATTTTCACTCAAAGAAACTTATTTTGTCAATGGCTTGTAGGATTGTCTGAAGTAGAAAGAGACTTGAATCAGGGCAACAAATTAGGAGACCATGAGAGTAATTTAGGCAAGAGGTGATAAGGATCTGAACTAAGATGGTAGCTGTTTGAGGTTATGAACTTGGGAGACTAGTGGGATGGTGGTGCCTTCAATAGAAATAAAGAAATTTAGAAGAAGGGAGGATTTCTTTTTTGAGGGGAAGTAGAGTTTAATTTTGAACATATTGAATTGTATGTACTTATGTATAAATGTTATTTCCCCCAATAGAATATAAGCTTCTTGAGGGCAGGGACTGATTCATTTTTATGTTTATGTCCTCAGGATACACAGTGCTTGGCACATAGCAGGTACTTAATTAATGTGTTTTTATTGGTGGACACTGTCTTCATAGATCACATTGGAGAAATAATGGCTCTATTTGAACTGAAGATTTTCTCTCTCTGAGTTGATTTTAGAATTAGAAAAAGAGCCTGAAGTGGCTTTAGTTCATGCTTCAGTTCCAGACTTAGGTAAAAAGTCAACACAGGTAGCTTGTTTTGGATCTACTCTCATTTCATTTTGTTACATCATTTCTCTTTTCTGCTGCTTCCTGACCTTTTCTGTCATGATTATTGGGCTCATGAATAACATAAAAGAAAACTAGATTAATCTAAGTCAAAGGACCTTAGAGGTCATATAGTCCAATCCTCTCATTTTACAGATGAGGAAACTGAGGAATAGAGAGGTTAAGGGATTTGCTCAAGGTCACACTGGAAGTAAGTTCAGAGTCATCTGACTAAATTTAGCATTCTTTCCAGTATTCTAGGCTGCCTTTCAAGTACTTTATTGAAACCAAATAGCTTTGGCTAAAAGCATAGGGGAATGGACCATCTGTGTATAGGTGGTCCATTTTCCTCTCTGGATATAGGACCTCAGAATCAGTAAGCCAGATCTAACTCTTCTCCCAATCTATGATGCCTCCTGGCATCAATCCTCCATTTTCCTCCAAATCTCTCTCCAGGATATTCTGCCTCTTTTGGTGTTTACCCTTGCTAAAATAACATTTGCATACATTAACATAGGCCGGTACATGCTTAGTCCAAACTCCAGCTGGTGGGTTCCCCATAGTCCTGATAGGAGTACTAATGACATTGTGTATCAGTGACTGACTTTGACTTGATTTTGACTGATTCTATATTCTTGATGTTTGATTGCAGGTATCTTCTCCTTTTAGCACCTGACAAAAGCCGTCCCATGTCTCAGCCACAAGAACAAAGGAGCCCTGTTTCTCCTCTTATCTTTTTCCCTCCTGTATTAATTCAATTGAATTCATTTTTAAAAACACTGCATTAGATATCTATTGTATATATAAAAGGGATACAAGTGGAAAAAATGAAACAATCCCGACTTCAAGAAGCTTACATGGAAGCTGATGAGATCACTGAGAAAGTGGGTAAAGAGAGAAGATATAGCAGAGATCCTTTTGGAACTCCCACATTTAGTGATTGAGATATGGATGATGATTCAGTAAAAGAAACTAAAGAGGAACAATAACATAGATAAGAGAACCAGGAGGAGCTCAGCATGCCAAGAAATGAAGGAATATCTTGGAGGAAGGGTGTTTAACAGCATCAAAAACTACTTCAAGGTCAGGCAGGATAAGTACTGAGAAATAGCCATCATACTTATTAATGAATGACCCTGGAAAGGTTGATTTCAGTCAAGTGATAGGGAAAGAAGCTGGATTAAAAGGGATTGAGGAATGGAATGGGAGGTGAGGAAGAGGAAGCAGTGAGTATAAATTACTAGAAATTTGGCTGTGAAAAGGGAAAGGGATTATAAGGTTGGGGATCAACACAGCCATCAAATAGCCAATTACCCCCATACTAAAAAGCAACTAATAAGATGCTATGCCTTAGAAACCATGTGAAAACCCCTTTACTGAATCAATTAAACAAAGGTTTTAGTCTAGGCATCAAAAGTCCTTGAAAGCCAATCAATCAATCAATCAATCAATCAATCAATATTTATCAAACACTTAGAATGTGCCAGGTACTGGTATAAAAACACACAGAATGAAACAATCCTTATAAACAAGAAGGTCATATTCTAATGGAGGAGACAAATACAAATACACACACAAATATATATGTTACATGTAAAATTAATAATAGGTTGACTAGCTCACTGTGTTTGGAGAGCAGGATGGCAATGGGGAAATGGGGGTGTCCAATGAGTCTGGAAATGTAATTAAAAAAAACTAAGCAGAGAAGTTTATATTATATTCTAGAGCTAATAGGAATTTACTAGAATTTGTTGAATAGGGTTCTTGGTCAGATATATGCTAAAGGAAATGATTAGAGACTTGAGTCTTCTGTATCAATTAGGAGGTTATTACAATAATCTAGGATAGTGATAGGTGATAAGGGCCTTAATTAAGGTGGTATATATATGAATGGAGAGGAGGGGTCAGATGTAAGAGATGTTGTAAAAGTAGAAAATGCAAGATTTGGCAACTGGTTAAATATGTAGGGTAAGGGATAGCAAGGGGTCCAAGATAACACCAAAATTATGAAGTTTTGGAAAAAAGATAATGAATTCAGTTTTAGACATGTTGAATTTAAAATGCCAATACAACATCCAGTCTGAATGTTCCAAAGGATATTGGAAAGGTAGAGCTGAAGCTCAGGGAGAGATGAAGGCTAAATATATAGAGATATCTGGGAGTCTTCTGAAATAGAGTGTAAGTGAGTGAGAGGAAAGGGAGAGGACAAGAGAAGGAAAAGCAGACGAAGCAGAAGAGAGAGATAGATAGAGGGAGATAGAAAGAATGATCTCAGAAGTTACAAGAGGGTATGGGAATCAAGGCAACAAAGGGAGAATCAGCAATAATAGAACTCATTAACTCAATAAACCTCAAAATATAGATTAGCTAGGAAAGACTTCCTTATTTGATAAGACCTACTAGATAAACTGTCAAGCAGTTTAACAAAAATTAAGCTTAGACCAATATCTTACATGACTTTCCAAATCAATTCAAAATGGATGCATGGTGTAAATATTCTTTAGTGTTTATTCTTTATCATACCATGAAAATAATTATACTTTATACCTTTCACAGTAATGAGTAATAAATGAATTTGCAACCAAAAAATGGAAAAGGAAACAATTGCAAACAATTTGGAAACAATTGCAAAAGGTAAAATGGATATTTTGATAACATGGAGATGAAAAGCTTTTGCACAAATAGTTAATGCATCTTAGATGAGAAGGGAAGAAGTTGACTAGGGGAAAAATTGTATCTAATTTCTTGGGTGAGAGTTTTGTGTCCAAGATATACTGCCAACTAACAAAAACACATAAGACCAAAGTCTGTTCCCTAATAAATGGTCAAAGGATATCAACAGATTTCAAAAGAAGAATTAAAAAGCATATGAAAGAATGCTCCAAATCACTAATAAGAAGAGAAATGTCAACTAAAATAATGCTCAGGTTTTACCACACACATAGCACGTTGGAAAAGATACCAAAAGATGAGTCTAGTAAGTGTTGGAAGAATAATGGCAAAACAAGCACACTAAGGTATTATCGGTGAAACTGTAATTAGTAAAACTTTCCTGGGGAAAAAAATCTGGAATCACACAAAGTGTCTAAAATGTCCATACTCTTTGACCCAGAGACTTCACAACTAGGTTCATGCCCTAGGGAGAAAATTGACAAAAAGAAAGCTTCTATATATACCAAAATATTAATAGCAACACTTATTATAGCAAATGACTTGAAACAAAGTAGATGCCCATTGATTGGAGGATGGCTAAACCAATTGTGGCACATGAATGTAATGGAATACTACTGTGTTGTGAGAAAAGATGAATTTGATGAATATACAGAAGCATGGATTTATATTAACTGATACAAAGCAAGGAAAGCAGAACCAAGAGAACAACATGCATGACTATGATAATGTAAATGAGAAGAACAATAACTACAATCTGAAAAGAGTGTTGTCAAATTACAAAGGACAAGCTTAGCCTACAAGGAAATTAAAGAAAACACCTCACCCCACTCCTTGGCAGAAATGTGGGGGAGGGGGGGCGGTGGAAAAGGGAAGGGCATTCAGAGCTGTGGAACATTGTGCATAATGGCAGATTTTTTTTTTTATGCATTGATCAATGCTTAGCACAGTGCCCGACACATAGTAGGCAATTATTATTTATTGATCAATCAATTAGTTTTTCTGAATTTCTTTTTGTTGTCCCCTTTTTCTTTATTCCTATTTTAAAAAATGTTTTACAAAGTATGGTTCCCTGAGAAGGGGTAGAGGAAGAATGGGGGGGGGGAATCTAGGCATTGTAAAATAAAATATATCAATAAAATATATGAAAAACAAAAACTCTTTCTGAACCCTTCTTTGATAGAATATTGATCAGTAAGGGTAGGGAGTGGGAGTAGTCCTATACTACCCTTTAACTTAGGTTAGGAAAACTGCTTCCTACTCTGCCTTCTTGTCAATGTTTCTTGTCAATCACTGATCCCTGAGAATTTTGGGTTGAGTGGTTTAGTAACAGGGACAGGCATGGGAACTGATGCATAGCCTCCATTCTATTGCATCATCCTTTGTGCTTGTTTGTCTCCCAACCCCCAAACCCATGTTTATTACTATTTCCCAACCTTGACCCAAGATCTTAGGGTGAGAGAAGTTTCAGGTTCTTGAATGGAGAGTAGGGGGTCAGACGTTTTGATGTAATGTTGGAGATGGTCTCCTAATTTTATAAATGTGGGTTTCCTTGAATATATTGAATGAAACACACAAAACTGAGAAAATAGTAAAAAAATCAAAGAAATGGGGGAAAGGGAGGAAGTGAAATAAAGGGGAGGAGGGTAATCAGAGGAGAGTGGTAGTTAAGAAGAGAATGGTACAAAGTGCCTAGCTTCCTTGCTGCTGTTGCTTATAAGGATGAACAAAGCTGTGAAGGTGCTTTGGCAGTCACTCCTCCCCTTAGAAAATCACATTTGCTAATCTGCTTCAGCTAATAAACTCTCCACTACCTGTCCTTTGGGAGGAGTCTGCCTGCAATTCTTTGAGCAATGGATCATGTGCCTTTTGCCTTCTATCCCCCTTCACCAAAAAGCTTGGGCACTTTTCACTAGGGCGGTGTTAACAACAGCCACCAAAACCTCCCAGCTCCAGAGCCAAAGACTGAGTCAAAGCCAAGTGTGGGTAAGCCCGCCCTTGCCCCCAATGGCTCAAGTGAAAATTATAGCCCAGCAGGTTTTGCTTTGTGTGCTGTTGTTCTCAGTTCACTAGGAAAAGAGAAGGCTTTGCACTGTCAGATTGAGATTGCCAAAGGATTGACTTTTTATAAGTCTATAAAAATGTTGCTGCTGGAAGGTAGTGGTATTTAAAGAATGTGAGATGAATTTGAGTTTGGATTCTCTGTGCGGTTTTGCTTTTCAGAGGGCTTGGGATTTGGGGGACTTGTGAGTGTCAGTCCATTTGACCTTTACCTTCCTTTACACCTAAGGCAGATACTTTTGAGGGTATAATAGCTTCCAGCACTGGAGGGTTCCATGCAGCCCTTTGACAGAGGCAATCTTGTTTGATCTTCCCTGTAATGCATTGAGGTAGTCTGGTTTGTTTTCTTTTGGTCCAAATTTGTAATTTCTGTGGTACAAAACCTCACTGCCCTGAAGCCAATGGACAACTCAACTCTAATGTAGAGACATACAGAGAGCTGCCTGAGCCACTGAAAGATGAAGCCATTTAATCATAATATCATAGATTTAAAGTTGGAAGTGAACTGAGTGACCACTTTATGCAGCTTTCTCATTTTACAGATCAGAAAATGGAAGCTCATAATCGATGACTAACGTAGGATTTGAACCCAGGTTCTCTGACTCCAAACCCAAGGGCAGTATAAGTCAGAGGGAAAACTTGAGTTTGTGTCTGTCAGCATCAGCCCTTGGTCCACTATAATATGGTACCTTTCATGTGGTAATTTTCTTGGTCAATCAATTCAGTCATGTCTGACTCTTTATGACTCCATGGACCATGGGATTTTCTTGGCAAAAATTTCCTTCTCTGGTGGATTAAGGCAAACAGAGGTTAAGTGACTTGCATTGGATCACACAGCTAGTAAGTGTCTGAAGCTGGATTTGAACTCAGGTCTCCTTGACTCCATACCCAGTGTTCTCTTTCCACTGAGCCACCTAGTTGCTCCTATGAGGTGATGCATGTAACTATTTGTTGGGAAGATCTAAATCCAAATCCAGCCTAAGGCATTACTAACTCTGAGACCCTGGACAAATAATTTAACCTCTGTTTGCCTCAATTTCCTTAATGTGAAATGGGGATAATGATAGTGTCTAATTCCCAGAATTGTTGTGAGAATCAAATGAGAAAATATTTGTAAATCATTTAGCACAGTACCTGGCACATATTAAGTGTTTTATTATTATTATTACTACTACTACTACTACTACTACTACTACTACTACTACTACTACTACTACACATTATTCCCATTTTACAGAGAAAGAAACTGAGGGTCAGTGAAATTCTTTTTTCATGGGCATAGAAAGAGCAAATGATGCCTATACACATCAACAGGAAGGTTGAATATTTTCATTCTAGGATTCTGTAATCAATAAGGAATTGGAGCCTTTAGGGGGAAAGTGAGAAAAATCCTTATGAAGGGGTAGAAAGAAGAAAAGTGAAAGAAGAGAAAGAGAGGGAGGAGACTGGACAGTTGGAATTTGTGTTCAAACTCTTTCATTCATTCATTCATTCAATCACCTTCTATGAATATACTACCAGTGCTAGGCCCTAGAAAGAGATACAAATATTGTACAAGTCACAATCTCTGTCCTCATTGAGCTTACAATCAATGGACATTTTGACAGTCAATTGCAGTTGAATAAGACACAAGCATAGATAAACTTTAACTGCACAGTCTTACTTGATATATGTATTAGAGAGGTGCAAAATAAGGGTGCTATGTGAAATCCAAGAAGGAAAATTGTTCTTAGATGAGACCAGAAAAATAGGATATAAATGTGATTCAAAAAATCATCAAAGTCTGTGGAAAGGAAAATGATTATAAAATAGTGATAGAAAAATAATTGAATGACTGGAGAAAATAATATAATTTTAAAATATTGCTTAAAGAATTTCCCCACTGTGAACATTGCCTCAAGAAATCCTTCTGCAATAAAAAGTACCCCAAAGAGCAAATTAGATTATGTCCTGTCCTTATATAACTAGGGCAGCTGGATGGCACAGTGAATAGAGTGCTGAACTGGAAGTCAGGAAGACTCATCTTCCTGAGTTCAAATCTGGCCTCAGACACTTACTAGCTGTGTGACCCTGGGCAAGTCACTTAACTGTTTACCTCAGTTTCTTCATTTGTAAAATGATCTTAAGAAAGAAATGGCAAACCACTCTAGTATCTTTGCCAAGAAAACTTAAATGGGGTCATGGAGAGTTGGGCACAACTGAAATGACTGAACCATAAGCCTTCTATGACTAAATTTCTCAAAGACTTGTTTTGAAATCAAAGCATTCTGCTTGTGTCTTGTTTCTTGATAACTTGTTCTGTGATCTTGGACAAGTCATTTAATCTGTCTGGACCTCCATTTTGTCATGGAGAAGAGGTAATTGAAAGAGATGATCTTTATTAGGTGTCCTTCTAGCTCCAACTTGATGGTTGTGTGAAACAACTGTTCAACATTCTGCAATTTAATTTTTAAAACTTCTTTCCTACCTGCCTATAATTGCAATTTTGATTTATCAGTTACTAACCCATGCTTATTATTTGTTCTGGGCTATATTAGATCTTTAACATAGCATTTGAGAAGAGAAAATACCTTGTTGAGTAGTTTTGCAGCTGGTCCTGGCTTTGCCACTACAATTGTCTGAGCTTGAAAGTTCATATCAATGTCTGGCTTCACTTAGCCTCTCTGTGGGGAAATAGAGATAACTAGGATTTTTAAGTTCTCAAGGAGCTCTGTGAGTTATTATTTGGCCATTGAAACTGCTTTTTAGTGAGTGTTGTTTCCAACCTCCCTAGATCATTGGATCCCTTGAGGTCACTAACTCCCCAAGTCTCAACCTGTGATCTATAAACAAACCTAGACAATTCAGATCCCCTCCACAGTTATATTTCTTCCATCTGCAGAGTCCTTACAAATCAGTGAATTCCAAAATAGAGATTTTAGTCTGTGAAGATAAGGACCAGGGACAACAGGAAATCAAATTCAGCCAAACTTCGCTACTTTGGAACCCATCTCCCCATACATTTGGATTTTGTGAAGTTAAATGGGGTAAAATCTGCAATGGCTATTCCAGAAAGTCTGTTCAGTGTCTGCCAAATGAATTAATGTAGTAAGCAACATTGTAGGAATGTTTGATGTACCAATATAAAATACAACATTTATTAAATATCTACGGTATATGGAGCATTGTAGTAGATGATGGAGAAGAAGCAAAGTTTAGAGAAGGCAGGTTCCCTGTACTTAAGTAGTTTACAGTCCAATACAGATAAGATACCAACACAGGATATTTTAAGTACATTAAAGAGTTAAAAAGTAAAATGTCATGTGAGATTTGAGAGGGAAATTTATTACTTTCTGAGAAGGCTCTCTGGCATTTGAGTTAGATTTTAAAGCTTGTGTAGGAAGCCAACAGACAAAGCAAGGAAAAGGGGGAATTCCAGGCATAGGGAACTGTTTGTGCAAAGCCACAAGGGCTTGAGAATACTCCAGTTTGGATCAAATATAGAATTCATGATGAAGAGAAATGCAAACCGAGGCTAAAAAGGTAGGGGAGCACTAGATTATCGAGGGACATTTCATTTGAGCTCCCTCTTCTCTCATTTTCTTCATCTCAAAATTCCTTAAATTATCTCCCACTCTCTTCTCCTTTATCCCAGTCTCTGACAGAGATGTCCTTTCTTACCAAGGGCAATTTCTCTACACTTCTCCCCTCCCCTCCCTTCTCCAGCAGATTGCAATTCTCAACCAGCCCTCCTCTCTCTTGAATCTCTTTTTATCAACTGGTTTCCTTATTGCTTTCAATCATGCCCAAGTCACCTCCATTCTTTAAAAAAAATACTAAACCCTACCATTCTCTCAACCTTATATCTCTCACTTTTTCAGTCAAACTCATGGAAAAATCTGTCTACACTGATTAACTCCATTTCCTATCTTTCACTCCCTTCTTACCTCTTTGAAATCTGGCTTCTGATTTCATCACTCAACTGAAACTACTCTCTCCAAAGTTACTAGTGATCTCTTATCAAATCTGATGGTCTTTTCTTAGTCCTAATCCTTCTGGACCTATCTGGCACACTTGACTCTGTTGATCAACTGTCCTCCTGGACACTTTCCCTGCTATGGGTTTTCATGATACTCCTTTCTCCTGATCTACTTTCTACTTCTCTGACCACTTCTCAGTTTCTTCTGCTGCCTTATCATTAACTCCTATGGACTTTATATTCATCACAATGTGAATGACTTCTAGATGTATATATCTGGGCTCTAGTTTCTTCCCTGAACTTCAGTTCCATATTACCAATTGTCTTTGGGACATTTCAGACTGGACGCCCTGGTCACATCTTTTTTTGTTTGTTTTTTGGGCGGGGCAATGAGGGTTAAGTGACTTGCCTAGGATCACACAGCTAGTAAGTGTCAAGTGTCTGAGATGGGATTTGAACTCAGGTCCTCCTGAATCTAGGTCTGGTGCTTTATTCACTGCGCCACCTAGCTGCCCCCCACACCGGTCACATCTTAAACTCAATAAGTACAAAACTGAACTAATTATCTTTCTCCCTAATCTTTCTCCTTTCCCAAACTTCCCTATTTTTTTTTTGGCAGGACAATGAGGGTTTTTAGTGACTTGCCCAGGGTCACACAGCTAGTAAGTGTCAAGTGTCTGAGGTCGGATTTGAACTCAGGTCCTCCTGAATCGAGGGCCAATGCTTTATCCACTGTGCCACCTAGCTGCCCCCAAACTTCCCTATTTCTTAAAAAAAAGCACCACCATCTTTCCAGTCTCCCAGGGGTCTAAACTCAGCATTATCTTAGATTCCTCACTTCCTCTTTCCCTACATAGCTAGTCAATTGTCACACTGCCATTTCTACCTTCAATACATATCTCAATTTGACTTCTCTCTACTCACACAGCTACCATTTTAGTTTAGACCCTTATCACTTCCTCCTAAATTATTTCAAGAGCTTCCTAATTTTTTTCATATAAATATTTTATTATTTTCCAGCTACATGTAGAGATAGTTTTCAACATTTGTTTTTATAAGATTTCTAGTTTCAAATTTTTCTCCCTCCCCAAGAAGCAAGTAATCTGATATAGGTTATATATATATATATATATATATATATATATATATATATATATATATATATATATAAAACATTAAACATATTTCTGCATTAGTCATGTAATGAGAAAAGAATCAGAGCAAAAAGGAAAAACCTCAAAACAACAACAACAACAAAAACAATAGAAATAGTATGGTTCAATCTGTATCCGGATGTGGGTCTTTTTCCCAAAGAGATCATAAAAACGGGAAAAGGACCCACATGTACAAAAATATTTGTAGCTGCTCTTTTTGTGGTGGCAAGGAATTGGAAATTGAGGGGTTGTCTATCAATTGGGGAATGACTGAATGATTTGTGGTATATGAATGTAATGGAATTCTATTGTGCTGTAAGAAATGATGAGCAAGAGTCCAGAAAAACCTGGAAGGACTTGCATGAACTGATGCTGAGTGAGATGAACAGAACCAGGAGAACATTGTACACAGTATTATCAGCATTATGTGTTGATCAACTGTGATAGACTAGATTCTTTTCACCAATACAATGGCATAAGAAAGTTCCAAAGGACTCATGATGGAAAATGCTCTCCAAATCCAGAAAGAAAAAAAAAGAACCGTGGAATCCAGATGCAGATAGAACCATACTATTTCTTTTGTTTTTCTTTTTTGAGGTTTTTCCTTTTTGTTCTGATTCTTCTCCTATAACATGACTAATGCAGAAATATGTTTGATGCTATTATATATATATATATATATATATATACATATATAAACCTATATCAGATTACCTGCTGTCTAGGGGAGGGGGGCAGGTGGGAGGGAAGGAGAAAAAATTGAAACAAGAAATATTATAAAAACAAATGTTGAAAACTATCTCTACATGTAACTGGAAAATAACAAAATACTTTTTTTTTAAAGAAGAAAGAAGCAATTAAAGGTGATAAGTATAAAAGCTAAATCAATCACACTTGTAAATTCCATAAAATTATCCAGATTATTAGTTAGCTACAATGTATATAGTAATAGCACATTTCTAAATTATATAGGATAATAAAAATACAGAGTTTGATGCCTAAAGTTTTTGAATTGTTATCATTAGCAATATTTATTTGACATCAACTATGTGAAATATATTATGCTAAATAAAAGCTAAAGTACAAAAAATAAAAGAAGAAATGAAGGGCAGCTATGTGCACAGTGGATAAAGCATCAGTCTCGGATTCAGGAAGACCTGAGTTCAAATCTGACCTCAGACACTTGACACTTACTAGCTATGTGACCTTGGGCAAGTCATTTAACCCTCATTGCCCTGCATGCTTAAGATCACCAGTAATGGGGAACTCAATACCTCCCAAGGAATAGTCTTCTTTTGGAAGTCTTGTCTAAGTTTATCCCTTTATAATATCTACCTATTGCTATTCTTTCTTCTCTAGGCTAACTATGACATTCCTTGAACTCAAGACCCTTGACCTCGATGCTCTCCAACTTATCAATATTCTTCCAAAAATGTAATGCCAAGAACTGAATACAATGCTCTAGATGTCAACTGATGAGGAGAAAGGGGGTCTGAGAGGAGGAGGTGAGTTTTCATTGTGCTCTGCCCTCATTAGACCTCACCTGAACTATGGTATTCAGTTCTGTGCACTTTGGTTTAAAAGGGATTTTGATAAACTGGAGAACATCTACAGGAGGGCAACCAGAATGATGAAAGGTCTTGAGTTTGTGTCATATGAAGATCGGTTGAAGGACAGGCCAGGTTTAGACAGCTATCTTCAAGTGTTTGATGGGCTGTCATTTGGAAGAGAGATTAGAATTGACCCAGAGGACCAAACCAGGCACAAAGAGGTAAATCTAGTCTAGATGTTAGGGAATAGCTTCCTAATGATTAAAACTGTCCAAAAGCAGAATGACTCACCTCCAGAGTGGTGGGTTCTACCCACCTGGAGGGCTCTGAGCAGAGGCTGTACAATCATTTGTTAGGTATTTTGTAGCAGGGATTCTTTTTATGTACAAGTTGAATTAAATAACTGCTGAGGTCCCTCCTACCTCTCAAATTCTGTGACTCTTTGAGTAAAAAAGGGACTATTACTTTCTTGGTCCTAGACATCTTGCCCCTCTTAATGAAGATCAAGGTTACAGTACAGTGGGTTTTCCCTCCCCTTTTGGTGGCCATTCCTTATTCAACTAATATTGAATTTACAGTCTGGTAAAACTCCATTTCTGAAAAACTTATTTCTGTCTTGTACTGATGAAGTTTATTTTTTGAGAGCAAATATAATACTTTACAATATTAGGTTGCATCGTATTAGATTGTAGTTTGGAAAATGTTTTATTTGAAGGACTGAAGGGATAGCCAGATGGCAATATCCCATAGGCAGTCAGAGACACATGTCTGGAGCTCAGAAAAGAGGTCATGACTGGAGATCAAAATTTGGGAGTCATCTATAAAGAGGTAGTAGCTAAAGCTGTGTGGGTGAATGAGATTGCCAAGGGTCAGAGTGTAGAAAGAGAGCAGAACCAAATAAAAGCTTTTGGGAAATGTCCACCTGGTGTATAAGGAGTCAGTGAATGAAACAGAGTGGCAAGGGAAGAAGGAGACTGTAATATCTCTCAAGACAAAGGAAGAAAATATACCTAGTTTTTCAGAGTGGTGAACAGTACCAAAAACTGCAGGATGTTAAGGAGGATGAAGACTGAAAAGGACCACTGGCACTGGTAATGAACAGATCATGGTAACCTTAAAAAGAATCATTAGTGTCAAGTGGTGAGGGTAGATACCAAGTTTGGAGGGATTGTCGAGAATGGGTAGTGAAAAAGCGAAACATTGAGTGAGGGCAGACAGGTTTTTCTAAGATGTTTAGCAGTGAATGGAGGAGGAGAGAGAATGGAATAGTATAGCTAGATGGATTAGGATGTACTTTAAAAAATTTGGGACTGTAAGAGAATTCCTTTAAGAAGATGGCAATGAGTCACTAGTGATGGGAACACTGAAGATAGATGAGAGAAAGATCTTACAAAAGGAAGAAGAAAGAGCATTTAGGAAATTCACTGGAGGGATGGCCTTAATCTTCTCAGTTAAGTAAGAGCAGAGATATCACCTGCTGTGTGGGGGTGAGACTCTAGTTGGTGGTGAGAGGAGAAAAGGCTTGGCCCAATCTTTCTGGGGAATGAGATAGAGGTAGAGCAGAAGGGTTGTTGAGCCACAGCAGCAGGCAGCTCCCAGCTGAGGTTGTCCATCATGAATTTGTAGTGGATGTCCAAAAAGAAGCAACTGTTTTAATCCCTTTTAGAACCATTAGTTAGAATACAAGCAATCTAATTCATTCATATGATCTGAGCTCATAGCATTTTCTTTGTACCTCTTTTGGGGCAAGGCATCATATTCTAAATTGTTTTATACTTGTTTGCATTTGTGTCTTTTTTTCCCCCCAAAACAGATGTTGTTTCTCCTTTGTTCTTGAAGAGGACCATGACATCCATCCAGATCATGTCCCAATGAATTAGATATAAGTGAGGGAGGGCTGTGAAAAGTCACTAGCCTTACCCTTTCCTCCAGAGTCATCTGGGTCCAGTGGCAAGATATACATTAAGATGACTGGATATGGCCCCAGATGTTTAAGGCAATTGGGGTTAAGTGACTTGCTCAGGGTCACATAACTAGTAAGTATCTGAGGTAAGATTTGAACTCAGGTCCTCGCAACTTCAGGATATCCACTATGCAACCTACCTGCCCTTCAAACAGACCTATGACTTCATTGATGGAGGGAGCTGAAGGTGAAAAACTTCCTCCACTAATAGAAATTGGCACCTTGTGAGTAATTTAGAATCTTAAGAGAGTTGAATGGGGTTCTGGGAGTTTAGGACTTACCCAGGGTTACACAGCCAGTATGTGTGAAAGGTGGGGCTTAGAGGTAGATCTTCCCAATTCCAAGGTCAGCTTTCCATCCACTACCCAGTGCTACCTCTCCCCTATATGTCTTACTTCCCTTAATACTCTAGGGTCCTACAGGTAGCTCCTACCAAGAACCATTGTTAAATTTTTAGTGTGAGTACTTACACCTCAGAAATGAGCAAACAACTTCAAATCAGGGCTTGATTTATTATTTTATTGATTGTCCATACTTAAGAAAGTGATGCAGAATAGGTTAATAATATAGGTTAAACTTAAAAAAAAACATGTATGTACATGTATGTAGATTTTTTTTGTCCCCAAAGAGCTGGTTGTTTAAACATTTACTAGTTTATCTCTATTCCATTAGGTGATAAGATCATAGATTCTGAGCTGGAAGGGAAGTCAGAACCATTTATTTCAAAGCTTTCATTTTACAGATGAGGAAATTGAGGCTCAAGGATGTTAAAGTATTTGCTCAAGTTCACACATATTGTGAGTACTGGAGGTATGATTTGAACCCAGGTACTTAATTCTATAGTCAGTGCCCTTTCCATTGCTTCACTGAGTGTAAGGATTGTGTCTTATTCTTCATTGGACCTCCTGTGCCCAGCATAATACCTTGCATATAATATATGGTTAGCAACTATTTATCAAACAGATAAATTAATAGAGAAAGAGTAGAACCTGTACAAGGCAACTCTTTGTTATTCTAGCTTGCACTGCTTTATGTGAGATGAGTATTCTAATTCTAAACAGATTGGGAAAGCATGGGTGGCTCACTATCTGCATTGTTGGATGGAATATCCACATGTATGTGATCACAGATCCATTTGGATAGTCTATATTTCTATGATTCCTATTTTCCACCAGTTCAAAATGGTCTTATGATCAATTAGTCTTAATTAGTGAGGTGTTATCATGTAATAAGATAATAATTATTCCTTTATATTGCTGCCAAATTGATATTCCTAAAGTACAGGTCTAACCATGTATTTCCCTTACTTAGGAAGCTTATCTATTGATTCTAGGATAAAATGCAAACTCCTCTGTTTGTTATTTAAAACCCTTCATAATCTGGCTCCAACTCACCATCCCAGACTCATTTCAGATAACTCCCACCCTGTATTCTATATATCAGCCCAATTGGCCAACTTGTGATCTCTTTACAAAACATTTCACATATGACACCACCTCCTTACGTATCACTCCCCATTGGGATCTAAAAGGTGAGATTGAGTTGCCTATTCGCATATGAAATGGTGAGGAAATCTAGTTGAAGATGTGAGGAGACAATGTACTTGCTCTAGTCATGGATATCCTTGGTGAGAGTTTTACAAATGGAAATCGCTACATGCATATGTGAGGGGGTGGGGTGGAATGGAGTAAAGAGGACCTTGAAAAAGATGTTTGAGGAGGGGAAACTGGGTGATTACTATGGGGATTCTGCTACTCTGGAGAAGTCAGACCGCAGAACTGATATTTGGAGGGAGGAGACCTAGGGAGGTTTTCAGCTGTTCTAGGATAAAGGTTCTAGTTCTGAAGTTCTAGTTCTAAAAGAGCTTCATGGTACCCTAACCAAGAATTTAGGCTTCACCAGAATCTGGATGTGATGGCTAATCAGTGGATGTGTCCTACAGAGAGCAGGCCCAGTGAGCTTGACAGAGCAAAATGTCTAGCTTTAATGTCTTACCCACGAACATACCACACCGGGACAGCAGAAGAATACAAGAGGTGCTCTGAAGTAAAGCATAAGAGGTATGAGTTGTGCATCTATCCTCATTCCCTACCTGTGGGTTCTTCATATATTTGCTCACTTTCCTCACCGATGGTATGTATGTTTGTGGGAGAGTATGCTCTAAGGTAACTGGGGGTATGAAGAAGGAGGATCTTTTATTACAGATCTTACCATATGACTCCAGAAAATGCTTCTGCTTTGAACTAATGGGTGCTGATGATAGGCTATAGGTTTAGGAGTTACAAACCCATAGAATATATTAAATCTGGGATAACTGTCCCCTGGGGAACTTACTGATGGAAAGACTAAGACTAAGAGCCATTCCCTGATAGAAAAATGGACAAAGGATATTAAAAGGAAGTTTTCAAAAGAAGATATCAAGCCTATTAACAACTTACTAAAAGAATGTTCCAAATCACTAATAATAAGAGAAATACACATTAAGGCTATTCACAGGGTCCTTTTCATACCCATCATATTAGCAAAGATGACAAAAGAGGAAAATTACCAAGTTGGAGGGGCTATGGGACAAAAGGCACACTAAATAAAGCACTGTTGGTAATACTGTGAACTGATCCAAGCATTCTGGAAAACAACATGGAACCATGCCAAAAAATCACTAGATTTTGCATATTCTTTGATCTAGTGATGCCAGTACTAAGCACATACCCATAAAAAAATAAAAGAGGGGAAAGCCTCATATGTACAGAAAATTTTATAGCAGCATTTCTCGTACTAGCAAAAAATAGAAAAAAAAGGACATCCATCTATTGCAGAATGGCTAAAAGAATTATGGTATTTAGAAAAAAAAGAATTATGGTATTTGAGAGTAATGGAATATTACTGCACCAAAGGAATAATGAAATGGACAATTTTAGAGGAAATTGGGAAGACGTTTATGAACTCATGTCGAATGAAGTGAGCAGAACCAGGAGAACTTCTATAATGACAATTATAAAGAAAAACATATATGAAAGGCTTTAGAAGTGATTACTGCAATGACTAACCATGATTATAGAGGACCAATGATAAAACACACTACTGATTTCCTGTCAGAGAGGGAATGAACTCTAAATGCAGAATAAGACAGACATTACTAGACATGACCAATGAGGCAATTTGCTTCACTTGATTATGTGTATTTGTTAGTCGGTAAGTTAAGTGGCTTTTATGAAACACCTACTACAGTGCCAGACACTGTGTTGAGCACTGGGAATGTTTTTTAAAAGGCAAAAAACAGTCCCTACTCATGGAAATCACAGTCTAATTGGGGAGACAATATGCAAACAACTATATACAAATAAAATATATACAAAATAAATTAAGGATAATCTCAGAGGGAAGATTAAAAAGGACTGGGAAAAATCTACTTACAGAAGTTGATGCTTTAGCTGAACTTGAAGGATGCCAGAGAACCTAGGAGGCAGAAATGAGGAGGGAGAGTTTTCCAAGAATGTTTTTCTAGGCACCTGAGATTATAATTTGCTTGGAGGTGGCAACCCCCATAAGTAGAGAGAGTATCCTCTTTCAGAAGTTCTCTGTACAAAGGAAATCACAGGTCCAGTTCCTTTTCACTTAAAGTAGAGGTTCTTTTGGGGGGGGGGGGAATGAGGGTTAAGTGACTTGCCCAGGGTCACACAGCTAGTAAATGTCAAATGTCTGAATCCAGATTTGAACTCAGGTCCTCTTGAATCCAGGGCTGGTGCTTTATCCACTGTACCACCTAGCTGCCCCTAAAGTAGAGGTTCTTAATAATTTTTTTCCTATTATGAACTCCTTTGACAATGTAGTAAAATCTATGAACACCTTCTCAGAATTAGTGTATTTTTTAAAAATTCACAATTGAAAGAAATGTTGTTTCTGTAAGTAACGAGTAAAAATAAAGATGTAATTTTTTTCCCATCTAAATTCAAAGTCTCCACAAAAAAGAAAAAAAAGGACCTGTATTTGAATCTTACATCTGACATGTACTACCTATGAGACCATGGGTAAGTCCCTTCACCTCTCTTTGTCTATTTTCTCAATTGTAAAATGGGAATAATACCTCTAGTACCCACTTTACAAGATTGTTCTGGGGCTCATAGGGCAGGATGTGTGAAAAGCAGTTTTCAAACTTTCAAGGGCTATGTCAGTGTTAGCTCTTATTATCTGATACCTCTCTGCTGCACTTAGCCTGTATTAAGATATATTACAGTTTTCTTTGAATAAGCTATATCCCTCTGTTAGATTGCAAGATCCACAATGAAAGGAACCATGTCTTATCTAAACTTTGTGGGGTGAGTTTCAAATCTATTATTATTATTATTATTATTATTATTATTATTATTAACCATTATTTATCTGATAGGCTTTTATCCCCAGTTATACCAGGTGTCAAAACAGCTCATGTCAGCATTTCCTAGAAGACAAGTGGTCATGACCTTGGGCCCCTTGGGGAAGACTTTCATTGAATGGAGAAACTTGGATATGTTGGAGCTTTTGAAGGAAAGGGCTTCTGGAAGCTGGTGATGCCCTAATCCAGTGCAATCTGTACAGATCTACAATTTAAGAGATGCTTGCTGGGATAGAACTGCTCCTAAGAGTCTTCCTGATCCCATGCCTGGTACTTTATCCACTGTACCACCTAACTGCCAACATTGTTTATTATTGATTCTCATGTGCAACACTTTATTTAGCCAATTGATGGGAATCCACTTTGTTTTTTTTTCTTCATTATTATAAAAATGGAGAGTAGTGAAATCTTCATAATCTAGATCTAGAGATGGCAACTGTGAAGGCCTTTGTCCTGTCCAATGAGCAGGGAGGAGACAATACCTATGACCATAATGGTACAGGTGTGTGTCTGGTGGAGAAAGCCATGAATACTGGCATAACAGAGGCAACTAGGTCATATGGTGGCTAGAGTACTGGACATGGAGACAGGAAATTATTACTGTTGTTCAATTATTTCAGTAGTGTCCAACTCTTTATGACTCTCACTTGGGATTTTCTTGCAAAGATAATGGAGAAGTTAGTCATTTCTTTCTCCAGCTCATTTTATATATGAGAAAACTGAGGCAAAAAGGATTAAGTGACTTCCCCAGGGTCACACAACTTGTAAGTGTTTAAAGTTGATTTTGAGCTCAGGTCCTCTTAATTCCAGGTTCAGCACTCTATCCACCTTGTCACCTAGCTGCCCCCAGAGTCAGAAAAACCCTAGTTCAAATTTGGTCACAAATACTCATTGTGTATCATGGGACAAATTACTTAATGTCTGTTTGCCTCAATTTCCTCACCTGTAAAATGGGGATAATAATAGCACCTCCAACCCAGGGTTATTGTTGGGATAAAATGAGATAATATTTGTAAAGCTCTATAAAAATGTTAGCTATTATTATTTTAAGAGAATAGGAAAACCAGGTGAGTAAAATAAATGGTTATCTCTCCCATACTCCTTGCATTTTTTTCTAAGAAATCAACAAATATTTATTAAACACCCATTTTTGTTCCAGGGATGGCCCCAGGTCCCAATGACTCAAAGACAAAAGGTCACAGTCCTCAAAAACCACACATCCTACAGACTTCTGTCTTCTAATCTAGTGGAGCCCCACTCTCATTGGAGGTCTTCAAGCAGAAACTAGATAACTACTTATTTGGGATATTATAGAGGAGATTCTTTCCTGTAAGAGATTTACTAGATGGTTGCTGGGGTCCTTCTTACTCTAACTCTGTGGTTTCTGTGATTCCATGATTTCTTTCTGTAGTTCAGAGGAGGGCACTTGTTCTCCAGCCTGCAAAGGTCTCCCTGAAAAGTAGGGCATGGTACACACCTGACCTGAAATTGTAGCTTGTGTGGATCTCATTAATCACTGAGTCATAGTACATTCCCAGCTGCCATAACTATGACTTCCCCTGAAAAATAACCACATTATTCTTCTGGAAATACAGAAATGATCTTCTCTTAATGAATGAAAGGATTCATCTATGTAACTGACGGCTAAAAGTAGATGCATTTTCCCAAGTAGATGATATGCATGAGCCAATGTGTTTAAAGTAAAGACTGTAATTTTTAAAACTGTATTAATGAGTGTGGGGCCACAAAACAAAGCACACAGCATTAGCAAGTATCCAGGACACCTACACAATTAGTCACTGGTCAGAGGAGTGCCCTTTTGAACCATGCTCTGAAGTGATTTATGTTGTAAGACAGACCCAGGAGAGGCAAAGCAAGAGATGGAGAGAAAGGGGGCAGGAAGAAAGAATCATTTTCAAATATTGTATGGACAAGAGTCATTGATCATAATAAACAGAAGTAATCTCTCTGAAATGCAGGAAAAACTGGAGAAATTCAGGGTTGAGAGAGGAATATAGACATACATACCAAAAAAGGGTTAGAGATGGAAAAATATTATCTAGTCTAAATGAAAGGATCAGTTGGTCCAAATTCCTCCCTGCTCTTTGTCATTTGCAGATAAAGGACTTGAAGCAAAGTAGCCCACCCAAGATCACACACGAAGTTAGTTGGAGGGCTAGAACCAGAGCCCAGGTCCAAGGATCATAGTTCTAAAGCTGGAAGATACTTTGGCATCCATTTAGTCTAACTGCATTTTTTTTTTTTTTGCAGAAAAGGAAACCAAGACTCAGGGAAGTTGACTTGTCTAAGGTTCCATAGATAATAAATATCAAAGGAATGATTTGAACCCAAGTCTTCCTCTTACTCTAGATCCAGTGCGCTTTTCATTCTAGGTCCTTCATTTTTTCTAACATACAATGCTTCCTATTACCCTACCGTACCTCTCTCCCAATAGACAAGGACTTTATTTTCTCTCTAGGTTCCCACTCTTCTAGTATAGAAATGAGTTTTCCATCACTTCTCTTACACACTACTGTTGCCTGTTGTTTCTACCTGCGTAGGAGAAATGAGTGTTCATTCATTGCACTGAGCTGACCACAAAAACAGAGAACTCAGGATCAGAAGTGAGTTCTGGTACCAGCTCTGTTGCTTCCTTAACTGGGTGAATTTCAACAAATCATTTAACTTTTTCAGGACTCCTCTGGAAAATAAAGCAGTTGGATTATATAATCTTTAAGGTCTTTTCCAGCTTTTGCATTCTCTGATTCTCCAAACAGTATGAAATTTAAAGCCTTAGCTATAACTATTTAAAAGCAGACATCAAAAAGCCACTAACCTCATAATACTTTAGTTATGAAAATTCAAATATAAAGCTCTGTTACCCACAGGGCAGTATAAAATAGGCCAAGACACTGGGCTCCAAGTCTCTCTCTCTCTCTCTCTCTCTCTCTCTCTCTCTCTCTCTCTCAAACAAGAAAGGGGAACAATTTTGCTTCTACAATAGACACATGGGGAATATGATATCCTGTCACACAGCAGTACATGTTACAAGCCCTTATTCTACTGGGTCAACCATTGAAAGGAGATTTGTCTCCAAGTACTTTGGTCCTTGATTTTGTGGGTGGACATGATCTGGTGACTATCATGCCCTAGGAAATGCAGGTGATTGACAGAGGATGTGGGTATATTCTCTTTTGGGTTTGCTTTTGGGATATTGAGCTATGTGGACAACCTGGCAATACATTCAGTGATCCAGGTGCCATCTTGGGAATGAATGAGTTGAGACTATCAATGGATTCACTATGGCAAAGCCCATTCATTTTATTTTTTATTTTAAATTTGTTTTGCCCATTCATTTTTTATTTTATTTTATTTTATTTTTGGTGAGGCAATTGGGGTTAAGTGACTTGCCCAGGGTCACACAGCTAGTAAGTATTAAATGTCTGAGGCCAGATTTGAACTCAGGTCCTCCTGACTCCAGGACTGGTGCTCTATCCACTGTGCCACATAGCTGCCCCGCCCATTCATTTTAATAAGAGGTGTGGGAGTATATAATAGTCAAGGGCCTAACTGACTAGGGTAGCTGTAGAGTGGTGAGCCATGGGCAAAAATGACCTTGTTCTTAAGAATGGTTTTGGAAAAAGTCCTGCTTTCCACATGCTTGATTTATTCTTGACTCTCTCCACCCTTTATCTTGAGCTGTTGATTCCTCGAGTCAGCTTCTGAGCTTTGAGGCTAATTTCACTATACCACACCAGAACCTTCTGGTGTTTCTGGAATTACAACAATCAATAGCACATAGTCATCTATCTAGTATTGGCCTTTAGGCTGTAAAGCTTAGTAGACTTGAGGGGAATGCATCTTTTAAAACCCAAGTCAAGAAGCTTTGTTTAGCTGTGAGAGTCAGCTTTAATGGGTAGCTTTGCCTTGTGTCATGTTTATTCGGGCATTTTCCTCTGACTTCCCTACTTGGCTCCATTTCCTATTTTCAAAAACTCAGTCAGTTTCTCCAGTCACTTCTAATGCTATTCTCAGGGTTCAACCTGATTTCCAAGGCTGTACTGCATAGCCCAGGGAAATTGTTCATTTGGGCAGACCTGGCTGCAGCCCACTTGTCATTCTTAAGACATACTCTTGCTGAAGGTTGAAAGGAACAGATGTTACATGTCAAACACTCCCTAGCATATTTTTTAGTAAGGCAGTATTTCAACCACCACCCACGGGTGACTAAATTGGGGAGGAGGGACATTCATACCCCAGGAGTTAGGGACAGGGAATGTGCATCACTGCTCTGTTGTAGTGAAAACAAAAGGTTTTTTTCTTTCTTTCTGTGAATACAGTAATGATGGCAATTCCTCTAATAATGACAGTCATTTTTATTTATTGTTGTAAAGAAAGGAGTGTAAGAGGCAGAGAATAGCGCCTCACCCTCCACAGCATCATGGCTTCCAGTAAGAATAAGGAAGGCATTTATAGGAACAAATAGGCATAAGCTGAAGACAACCTTTACTCACTAGACAAAAGTGAAGAAAAGCTCTGGAATAACTTGATTATCTCAGATCTACAAGAAAAATATTTATATGAGCAAAGAAAGGTTATCCAGTTAAAAAAAAATACCAGCTTTTGACAGCAAATAGGATGTCTTCTCTGCTCTTCTTAAATGTTAATTGTATGCAAGAGTATATTTGTGTGTGTGTACACACATATGTATATGTGTGTATATATCTATATCTATATCTATATCTATCTATCTATCTAAATTGGGGGGGGGCAGCAATAAGGGTTAAGTGACTTGCCCAGGGTAACACAGCTAGTGAGTGTCAAGTGTCTAAGGCCAGATATGAACTCAGGTCCTCCTGAATCCAGGGCCAGTACTTTATCCACTGTGCCACCTAACTACCCCTTGTGTATGTATATTAGTGAGCATGTGTGGAATGAGGGCAGGCAGGCATGCATTTCGAAATCATAGCTGTTTTGTGAAATTTCTGTTTTGTGAAGCATTGAAAATGTCTCTCCAGAAACAGGCTTCCTGGATTCTACACTCTCCTAGGCACTCTGCATATGAGTCAGATATCCATTAAATAAGACAGGGGTTTATATGCTTGTTTGTTTATTTTGGAAGAAATGTGCTAGTGGGTGGGAAATAAATCTGGGCATGCTTTATGCCAAACGTGATGTTTGAGGTGCCTTGACATAGAGCCTGATTTAATTGGACATAGGCATAATGACAGATTTGCTTTCCCATCCAACATTTCTCCAATCTTTTCATCTGGAGTCACCCAACTGGCTGGTTCCAACAAATATGTTACCAGGAAGAAAAATAATGAAAATTAGACCAATAAGGAGACCAATAGATTTCTTGTTCATGAATACAGAAAAATAATTTATTAGCATTTGCTATGTAGAATGCATTGTGTTAAGCATCTGAGAATATATCTACAAAACCAAAATAGTCTCTGCTTTCAAGGAGCTTATATTCTCATGGGGATGACAATTATAGTCTAGGAAGTTACAAAGTAGAACAATAGAAAAGTCCAAAGACACTCTTTCCAGAGGCAATGGTAGTAGTGATCTGAATAAGAGATAGACAAGGTGGGGCAGCTAGGTGGCACTGGCCCTGGATTCAGGAGGACCTGAGTTCAAATCCAGCCTCAGACACTTGACACTTACTAGCTGTGTGACCCTGGGCAAGTCACTTAACCTTCATTGCCCTGCAACCCCCCCCCCCAAAAAAAAAACCAAACAAAAAAAAACAAGAGATAGACAAGGAGGTTGGGGGAAGGTATATACCATGTCCAGGATGCAGATGAGGATGGGTGGTCCTAGGAAGTGTTCTAGCTCCTCCCAGATATGGTCTCTGGTGATAGTTTGTAGAATGGATCAAAAACAGATAGAAACAGTAAGGCTGTTTAATCTTAAATTAGTTTTACTGCTGGTCCTACAGTGACTCTGTTCCCAGGTTTCCAAGTTACTGGGCCCCTAGTTTATTATACCTTAATGAAGTTTCTGCTTCATACTCCAGTTCCAGTAAATCCTCCTCTTAGACTCTGCATGCCTGAATTCCTGCTTCAGTTCTTTACATAAGGTTCTGGTTCCTATAGGATTTAGAACCTGCCTTAGTCCTAGGGACTTCAGACCTTTATCTAAATTCCACTTCCATTGCTTGATCTCTTATTAATGTTGCTGCCCCTGACTGACAGCTGCCTACCCAGGCTTTTGCCAATAGTTTCTAACTTTACTTTAAATTTTACTCATGTCCATGAACAACCTGTGTTGATTACCACACTGTCCCTTTGTCTGGAATTCCTTAAAATGACTGACACTTGGAACTTCTCTGCTCAGCTCTCCAGGCCTTGGATCTGTCTGATCTCTTGATATCTCCATCTCACCATTGACAAAGTTCTAGCCATGGCAATGAACATAAACATGAGATAAACCCGTGAGTAAACTCATGGGTAAGTGAATAATGTATATGCAATAATGTTAAGTATATCATGTCAGTTAAAAAAAATCCAAACAAACCCAAACCTAATCCAATATAACACAATACAAGTCTATATAGTACACCACCATACAATATAACCCAACCTAATACAACTCAACACGGGAATAGAAATAAGGGAGTTTTGAACTCAACTTAATACATGACAAGGCAATATTGTGTTTTGTGGGAATTTTTTTGCAAGGAAGGCTGGAAGATACAACATTGTTGTATTATATTGATCATATTGGGCAGCTAGGTGACTCAATGGATAGAGTGCCAGGCCTGAAGTCAGGAAGACTCATTTTCCTGAGTTTAAATCTAGTCTCAGACATTTGCTAGCTGTGCAACCCTGAGCAAATCACTTAATTCTATTAGCCTCAGTTTCCTCATCTGTAAAATAAGCAGAGAAGGAAATGGCAAACCAGTCTAGTATCTTTGTAAGAATACCCCAAATGGGGTCAGGAAGATTCAAACATAATTAAAAAATGACTGAACAACAACTGATCATATTGCATAATACTGTATCATAACTACTTTACATTGTAGACATTATGTGCCACAGTGGGCCAGAGTATGGTTGCCTACTTTTATAAAGCCCAATGTAATGCACAAATAGAGGGATGTAGGAGTGTGTGGATCATGTCTGTGTGTGAATCTTGTAAGGCTACTTGTGTTGGTTCATGACAGATGCCTTCAAATTTTTGAAGGATTGTAATGTAGAAGAGAGATTATAATCACTCTATGTTTCTCTGGAGGGCAGAATTAGGACCAAGGGGTGGGAGTTCTACAGAACCAGATTTCAGCTCAATATTGGATAATATTTCTAACAGTTAGAGCTGTCTGAAAATGAAATGGCATGCCTTGGGAGCTTGAGAGTTTCCCGTCACTGTAGGTTTTTAAGTAGAGGCTGGATGAGCCTTTGTTGGGGATATTGTGGACAGGATTTCACTTCAGAAGGAGGTTGGACTACAGGGCCACTGGTGACCCTTTTAGCTCTCAGTGTCTATGATTTTATGGAAAATTGTAATTTGCCAAATTGGGAAATTTTGGGGGGAATTATTTGTGTTACAAAAGGTTCTTAACTTTACAGAAGGTTTCACCTTGGGGTTCTTTCTTATAATGAGCTCCCCTAGTGAATTTTAGTGTTTGTTTACAGATCATTAACTACTTGAAGCTCAGGGGCAGAGAAACTTAAAGTGGTGGGAACTAGATTCCAATTAAAAATCAATCAGAAATGAAGATTAAAGCATCTTGAACCTGAGTGAGGCAAAGGGAAAAATGGATTTCTTTTGATCTGTATACCATTTTTCCAGAATGCCCCAATTTCATCAAAAGAAGTATGCCCACATTTGGGTGGCTCATGATGGATGGCTTTCCTAGTGGATGTAGAAATATATTCACTTTAAACTGCCTCATAATTCCATGTTTCTTGGATTTATACTGGGCCAAGGCCATATAGCCCCACCATGGAGGAAGAGTTTGGGATGGAAAAGGCTGTGAAGAGTGAAGGAGGTGGTGCAGAAATGAAGAAGCTGAAAAAGAAAAAAGATAACTAGTTCTTTTTGTCTAAGAGATGCTAGAACTGAGCAGATTGCCTTGAACTAACACATTCAGCAGCCATGCAAGCTGTCTGTAGTAATGAGCTCAATAAAGTGATTTTACAAATATTGATCTTTGTGTCTGTATGAGTTTGTGTTTAATCTTGGTGGCTGGTTTACCACAACTCCTCCTCATGGTTAATGCTTATATTCATGGGCACAGTGACAATTCAGACACCCACCAGAGGCCTCATCATTATAGGATTCTTTTATGACTGCGTAATTTCATATTACATGGTTTAGTTTTGGACTCTGCCTAATGGGGTTTAGTTACATTTTCCTGCAGTATGTACATTGAAAAGATAGTTGACATTTTGCTATAATGCTTTGGAGTTGACAGAGTGCTTTACAGACATAATCTCATTTTTCCCCTCGTACAGATAGTATATATTAAAGGTTGTAACGATTGGAATGACGCCACCTGCTGGATACTTACTGTAGAAGAGTTCTGCCCATGAAGGGAAGGTCTTCGAGGGCAAGACCAGGAGTCAGGAAGTGACGCGGGCTAGTGGGAGGAGGAAGGAAGAGACTGGCGCTCAGTCTCGCTCTCTTTCCTGGGGACGCTGGCAGAGAAGGGAGCTAAAAATGTGCTCTCCCTTTAATAGATAGAAATCTAGGCCTTTCTCTCTCTCTTTACCAAATTCTTGTTTTCCTTAATAAATGCTTAAAAGCCTAACTCTTGCTAAAGCTTATAATTTATTGGCGACCACTCATTAGATATTTTAGACAGACTAGCTAGAATTTTAGCCCTTAACAAGGTATTGGGGTAAATAGGATGTTGAGGGAAGACTAGCACCTCTAGTGTGAGGGTTTGCTGAACCCTTTTCAAAACTGTTCATACACCTTTGATGTCCACCCTTCTCACCTGTGATTCCAAGAAGCTGTAGCATGTGTAGTAGCCTGGTAAAATCATCTTGGTAGGCTGAGGGTAGCCCACAGGCCTCACAGACCCATGGGTGAGTTAGGGGGATGTCTATCCCAATCATGTGAAGACTTTCCCTGGCAGAAGGGGCAGGTGAAAACAATTTGTTCCAAGGCCATGAAGGCAGCTAAAGCAGGTACTGTGGAGCGCTTAGTGTTTGGTCAGACATCCAAGGTCATCCACTGTATCTCAGGCCATCTCTAGTCATCTTGACTTTTGTTTTACTGTTGGACTTTGATGGCTCTGGAAGAGAGAGTGAGGCTGACGCCTTTGCCGCTGTTTCACTTAAATCCAATTCACAGTCAAGTTAAGATATTACCTTGTGATGTCATTGGTCCTCTTCAAAAAAAATGAAGGATGAACAACACCAACAACAACAATTAAAGGTATTATTCCTCATTGTCCAAATTAAGAAAATGAGTCTCAGAGAGAGAAAGTTTTTTGCCCCAAAGCATATACGCATCATGTGGCAGAGCAGGGACTTAGCATCTGTCTTCTGGACCTAAATCCAATGCCTTTTCTGTATTTCACAGCTGCTTCCTACAAAATTTTCCCTGTCTCTCTTATGTCTCCCCCTTTAAACTATCCTTTATATAGTTGTTAGTATAATCTTTCTTATGTGTAGCTCTGGCCATGTCATGCCTCTGCTCAAAAACTTTATTCCTAGTTACCTAACAAATAAAGTTTATATTCCATTCCCTGGACTTTAAGGCCCTCCAAAATCTATCTTTCCAACTTTGTCTCATATTTTCCCCCTCTAATCTATGCTAGCTACCTGGATAACTCTCAGACCTTCAGAACTATCCTGCTGTCTCATGTGCCTGTGCCTAGAATGCTCTTTCTTTCTTTGACTATTGAATTTCTATAAGTTCTTTAAAGCCTGAGTAAAAAGTTTGCTTCTCAATGAAACCTTCTTGGGTCCCCCCAGTTGGTAATGATTATCCCCTTTGTTATCTCAAATAACCCTTAAAATCTCTTCAATACACTTACCGTAAGTGACACATCATTCAAGGTCTCCCCTGTGCAAAGCTTCTGGAGTCACATAGGATTTGATTCTATGGATTTTCACCTAAGAAGGATCAATTTTTCTCTTTGGCTTTATCACTACCCAGGAAAACCAGAGTAAAACTCCAGGAAAAAACTCAGGAAATACTCTCCTGAGTATGGCTGTCTAGGTCTCCCCAAATAAAGGTAGGAGGGTTCCCTCCCCAAAAGTACCACCACTAATGTATGATATGGGCATAGGATATTGAGATAAGGAAGGGACCTATGATTCCATTGGTATTGAGAACTCCCATAACATCTCTTTTGATTGTTGAGTTCCTACTGGTATCATCATTTCAGGAAGGATTTGGGCTATCCATTCTTACTTCTCTCCCAACTCCCCTACTGAAACCTTGGACTACTCCACCTTGCATTGCCCCAACCCTCTTGCAAACCACTTTTATGTGTTCTCTTCCCCATTTATAATGTAAGCTTCTTGAAGGAAAGGACTGTTTCTAAAATTTCATATTTGTATTCCCAGAGCGTAGTACAGTACTTTGCACATAGTATTTAATAAATTCTTGCTCTGTCAATCTATCTATCTATCTATCTATCTATCTATCTATCTATCTATCTATCTATCTATCTATCTATCTATCAATATAAATATCCATCTTTTAATTTATAATCTTAAAAGAGCTGCCTAGAACACTGAGTGTTTGAATAACTTGCCCAGCACCACACAGCAAATATTTATCAGAGGCAAGACTTAAACCAAGGTCTTCTTGGCTTTGAGAACAGCTCTCTATTCCTTGTGTCATACTACCTCTCATAGTCATCTCATAGGATACTGGGGCAGCCTTTGATTTCTTCTGCCACAGAAAAAAAAGCATAAGCTATAAAAGACTCACAGGTGTGAATGAAAAAGGACCAGGAAACAAGACACTTAAATAGCTCATCACATTCATTAGATTCCTTCTCCTCCCCCAATATTCTGCATTCATTGTGGACTTTCAAAATCCAAGAAAGTCAGAGCAATATCATGGATACAAAGTGCAGATTTCCTGGTGTTTCCTGACATGGCTTTAGTTCTTCAGCTGCAGGATCCACCTGTTGGGAGGAGTTTTCTCTTGTGAAAAGCATCATCTCCAAGTGGGAAGCCAGGTGCTCAACTCTCAAACTCAGAAACTTGGGAAGTCAAAATAATCCACAAGATAAGCCCAGATGCTGGAAATGCCCATTACTAGTCTCTCCTGTGTGCTCAGGAAAGAAACAAAAAGGAAAATAAGGTTACCAGGGAGTGGAGATCAAAGAACTAAGGTCTCTAGCTCATGTGGGAGAGAAGTAGGTGAAGCTGTTTCATGGCTCACTCTTTTGGAGGACAGAGTGAACAGTTCCTTCCACAAATCTGTCATTCTGTCAAGAGGCAGCCCAAGTTGCTAGGGAGCAAGAGAGGAGCTTCATATGTTCTCTCACCTAGAGAGTAATAATGCCCATATCTAGGTCCATGGAAGGTGGCCCCTTCTGATAAAGGTCTACATCCTGTAATATCATCAAATTAATTAAGCCACTCAGAATTATCAGGGCTTCTGATCAACCCTTCATTACACTTGTGTAAGTTTTTTATCTGCTTAATAAATTGTAAACTCTTTGAGGGAAGGGATTATGTCTAATCTAAATTTTGTATCTTCTCAGGACTTCCCACCTAGTTGCTTAATAAATATTTGCTACATTTATTCTATGTTCTATTAATTCTGCTAAAAATGGGTCTGATGCCAGCCCTCTATTAGCTGAGGTTCCATGTTGGGACGAAATGAGACACTTATATGCTGTTGAACAGTTAATAAGAGGAGATTTAATTAGCCCTGACACAGAAAGCATATGCAACACAGATCCAGAGATACTTAGCTGCTATAGTTTTTCAGATGCAGCCCCCTTTGTTTCCATGTGGAAACCCAGATGGAAATGGGTGTGTTCAGCATGGCAGGGTGTGGTGAATGGGGTGGTCCTCTGGTTTCTACCAAGTGTAAAGAGCCCTGAATTCACATGGGTGTGTTTATTTATACTCCTAGGTGACTAGGAAGGCACGTCAACACAGCCAGAGGTCACCAGGAACCTCTGTCAAGGGAAATTCAGATTAAGCCTTGCCCCATCCCCATGGCCAGTTGAATCTAGATTTATGCAATTTAGATTTATGCGCTAGTTACTTAGCTCTTTATGCACACATGGATATACATGTATATAACAGGAATGATCAAGGATTAGTGCAGAAATACTTGGATATTCTGAAACACATTCCTATAAATCTGGGACTACTTTAGGGGCATATATAGCAACTTCATTTGCAGTCGAACCTCCACTGTCATGGAGAAGCACAAGACTCATTCCCATCTACTCCAGGGTACCTGTGTGAACTTCACATCAAGATCTGTGGGAGCATGACCTTGAGAGCTGGGGTAATCAGGTCCATAGCATATCTATGACAATTCTACTGCCCAGGGTCCACACTTTTCTGTGGCTTCATATGGAATAAAACCTTTTTGGACTCAAGGTGCATTTAATTATCACTTCTTCCTCTTAGCAACCAATCAGGGCACCAGCCCTCAGGTGTATAGTTCAATCAATCATTTAATCAACAAATGTTTATTAAGCACCTATTATGTGCCAATCTCTTTGATAGGTGCTGGGAATACAAGGAAATAATCCCTACTCACAAGGAATTTATGTTCTAATAGGGGAGACAAATACAGGTAAAAACATGCTGTTTGTCCTTCCTTTTGGAGGAGGACTAATGTCATGACAAGGTGATGTATTGACTTTGTGAATTGGATTTAAGTGAAGCAGAAGCAAAGTTGTCAGCTTCACTTTGTTTCAGAAGCATCGAAGTCCAGTGGTGAGACAAAAGTCAAAATGACCAGAAATAGCCTGGGATACAGGGGATGATCTTGGCATCTTTGATGTCTGACCAAACCCTAAGCACTCCACAGCACCTGCTTCAGTTGTCTTCTTCATGGTTGTTGGAACCAATTGTTCTCATCTACCCATTCTATCAGGGGAAGTCTTCACATGCTGGGGGTAGACACCCCTCTATCTCACCAACAGGTTTGAGGTCTGTTGGTTACTTTCAATCAGGTTTAGTCTGTCTGCTGAGATGTTTTTTTACCAGGGCATGGCCACTGTGCATGCTACAGCTTCTTGGAGCCACAGGTGAGAATTGGGTGACAGGTGGACACCCTGGTGAATGGACAAGCCCTCACATTAGAGGTTCCAGTCTTCCTTGAATACCTCACACACCCCAACAAAAACATATACAGAATAAACAGAAAGAGAATGAGTACAAATATATTTAAAGTAATTTGATATAAAGTACTTTGGTGAGGGAGAGCACTAGAAGTTGAAGGAAGCAGGAAAGGCTTCATGCAGAAGATGGTCCATGAGTTGTATCTTAAAAAAGAGAAGGATTCTGGGAAGTAGATGTAAGGAGGGAGGCCATTCCAGTCATGAGATATGGCCAGTGCAAAGGAACAGAGATGAGAGATGGAGTGTAGTGTGTGGAGAACAGAGAGAAGACCAGTTTGGCTATTTTACAGAGTTCAGGAGGGGAAACAATGTCTATTGAGGCTGGGAAGAAAGATTGAGATCAAGTTGTGTAGCGATTTGAAAGCTCAACAGAGGAGATCACATTTGATCGTAGAGGCCCTAGGAAGCCATCGGAGTTGACTGAGTAGGAGAATCATATAGTCAAATCAATGTTTAAAGAAAGTCACTTTTGGGGCAGCTAGATGGCGCAATGGATAAGGCACTGGCCCTGGATTCAGGAGTACCTGAGGTCAAATCCGGCCTCCGACACTTAACACTTACTAGCTGTGTGACCCTGGGCAAGTCACTTAACCCCAACTGCCTCACCAAAAAAAAAAAAAAGTCACTTTGGCAGCAGTAAGTGGGTTGGGCTTGAGCAGGGATCGGCAGTAGACTGGAGACAACAGACTATTGCAATAATCTAGGTGATAAGTGATGGGGGCCTGGCAGCTAAATGGTACATTGGATAGAGTGTTGGACCTGGAGTCAGGAAGACTCCAAATTAAAATCTTGCCTCAGATATTTCCTGGATTTATGACCCTGGGCAAGTCACTTTACCTCTATCTCAGTTTCCTTATCTTTAAAATAGGGATGATAATTGTAGCATCCACCTCCCAGTGTTGTGAAGCTCAAATGAGATAATATTTAGTAAAGTACTTTGCAAACCTTAAAATGTCATATAAATGCTAGTTATTATTATGATTATGGTTATTATTATTAAACTAAGGTGGTTTCTGTGTGGGTAGAGAAGGGGTCAGATATGAGTGATGGGAAAGTAGAAACAGCAAGTTGTGGCATCTAATTGGTTATGTGGGATGAGGAAGAACAATAGTTTCAGGATAATGCCAAGGTTACAAACCTGGGAGATTGAAATAAAGGTGGTTCCTTCAACAGAAATAGGGTTTATATGAAAGAGGGGAGAGTATGGGGGGGAAATAATGAGTTCAGTTTTAGAGATGTTGAGCTTGAAATATTTTGGGGACATCCAGATTAAAATGTCCAATGGGCAATTAATGGTGTGATACTGAACATCAGGGTAGAGACTGGGACTAGATATATAGATCTTAGAGTCATTTGCATAGAAATGATAATTAAATCTATGGGAAATGAAGAGATTACCAAGAGAATTTGTGAAGGAAGAAGATAATAGGGCCAAGGTTAAAAGTTTGGGAAACACTCACAGTTATGGGTTAGTTAGTTTAACTATTATTATTTGGGGGGGGGGCAGGGCAATGAGGGTTAAGTGACTTGCACAGCTAGTAAATATCAAGTGCCTGAGGCTGGATTTGAACTCAGGTCCTCCTGAATCCAGGGCCAGTGCTTTATCCACTGTGCCACCTAGCCGTCCTAGTTTAACAATTATTAAGTTGTTTAAAAGCCATTGAAGTCAACCAGCATGTTAATGTCCAGGCCTTGAAGTCTATCAATCCTGTATCTACATTCAGTAAATCCACATCAGTAGAGAGCATCTTGCTTGTCCTTTTCCATTGATAATTCCATTGAGGGGCTTCACACCTTGCTATGAATATGAGTCAAGAGAAGGAGCTGTTGTGTAATGTAGTTTATTCCTTAAAAATTTCTTTCTGTGGTTCTTTTCTTTTTGAGTTTCCATGGTTACAGGCTGCAGTGAATTCAAGGATGGGGCATTCCCCCCCCCCCCCAGCAATAAAGGACTGTCATTTGAAGGTGGGTTTGTCCTTTGTCTGTTATTGATACCTTGCAGGGTGCTTTTTGGGAAAAGAGATGATGTTTAATGTGCAACCATAGACTTTAATGTGATAGCTTTGCCTTTCTTCTGTACATTCAATTTCTCAAATCCCTTTCTTCCTAACTAAGTCAACCCTCCCCCTTCTCCCTAACCTACCTACACCAATATGACAATACTCAAAAGACCAAAAATAGGCATTGGAGAAAAGCTTAATTTATTACAGCTCTTACAAAGAATTCCGGACTCTGATTACACAGTACTTGCCAAGATCTGAATGTGTCTCTTTTGCCATAAGCTACATTTCCCTTTCCCCTTCTTTGAATTGATCCTCCAGCTAGTGGAGAGTATAGTCAAACTGTCCCAAGTTTTTTAAAGTGGGATGGGGCATGAACTTTTTGACTGGGTAGGGTTAAATAAACAGGTCTTTCTAAATGAAATAGAGAACTCTGGATGTAGGAAAACTTATTAGCCTTGAGATAAATCTTTCCCCACCATCCCCCAATCTATGGAATGGCTGTTTGCACCTGTGTTATGCTAGTCAAACCAACTCCTCCCATCCTTAAGGAGCTTACAGAATACTGTCAACAGCATGAACTAAATGGGAGTTTGTTTCAACACTCAGTTCCCTAATGATCAGACATCTATCATGTGTGGTGTGTTTTCAAAGCTGGTATTGGTGATAATGAATTTGGAAACAAGAATATGGAGGGCTGCTACCTTTTGAATACTTCTTATCATTAGGTTGTAGCAAGACCTCAGAGCCCAAAGGATGTTCTTGCTGATAAATGTTCTGAGAAAGTACTAATGTCTTGTTGAACAAGATAACTTCCTCTAGGTCAGTTAGGTGGGTGGGAGGCTTTGGGTTAGGCTCTTTCTCTCTAAATTCTCAATCTACCACAAAGTGTCAGAGATAGAATGGAGTTTGGGGTGTTTTGAGTCATGGAATTATAAACTGAAAATAACCCTTACTTCTCATTTCCAGAGATCATCTAGTCTCTTCCTATTATTATACAGGGGGGAGGCAAATAGATGAATCATCTACTCCCATATTTGTCATCCCCCCCTCTGACGTGCCCCCCCCCCCCAGCCCTGAACTACCTTAAAAGCTACTTTAGTTTCAAAGCATGTTGCAGCTCAGGTTTCATTCAAAACTACAGCTCACAAGCCCCCACCAATGTGTTTATTTTGCTAATGATAGAACATATTATTTCAAAGTAAAAGATATTTAATTGTCAGTGTAACAAAACAAGTGACAAGAAAGATTCCTCCTCCTTTCTTCTCCTAATTCTGTTAACACATATGCACACACACACACACACACACACACACACACACACACACACACACACACACACATTCTTTTTCACAGGTTACCATACCACCAGTGAGAGAGGAAATACACACTTGGTTGGGAAAAATAAATGGCTAGGGCAACTTACTCCTTTGAGAATACTACTAGATTATTTTCAGAGCCACCTATGCCCTCAGATGAGTTGCTTTTTCTGCTAAGTGGGATCTAGGACTAATCTGCTCTCTCTTCCATGCTCTTTGGGGGATCAGCTGGTTTTCAGCTGGAATACTCTTTCTTCCATATTTTTGCTCAGTCCCAAGGGCTATTTTGGATTTTTTTTGTCATATAGACCAGGGCCAAATCTTGTCTGCTGCCTGTTTTTGTACAGCCAGTGAGCTAAGAATGGTTTTCACATTTGTAAATAAAGTTTTATTTTAAATGTAAAAAACATTTTTAGCTCACTGGCCTTATAAAAACAGATGGCTGGGGCTGGTCACCGGGCTATGGACTCCTGATTATAGTCTCTAGCCAGTCAGCTAAAGAAATCCTTAGGCATTTAAGTCTATCTTTTGGAGTGATTCTGCTTCTATTTCATCTGTAGATCCCTACTTTCAGGGATCTTATTTGGGGTTAGAAAATTTCTCTCAATTTCAATCCACTTCTGTTTTACCTGCTTCATTCAATCCAATCTCACCTGGGTCTGTGAATATTCTGAAGGCTGAAAAAGGCTGGATAAAACTGGCCTTAGTCTTCTTTTCCTTGTCAGTCATAAAGCCATTGCAATCCCTATATACTCTCCAGATATTTCCAAACTTTTGGCACTTTAAAAAAAAATTTTTTTTAGTGAAGCAATTGGGGTTAAGTGACTTGCCCAGGGTCACACAGCTAGTAAGTGTTTTGTGTCTGAGCCTGGATTTGAACTCAGGTACTCCTGACTCCAGGACCGGTGCTCTATCCACTGCGCCACCCAGCTGCCCCTTGGCACTTTCAATAGATATGGTAGTTAGCATTCCACCCCCAACCTCAGAGTTGTGGAACTCTTAAAATCTGAATTTTAAAAAAACAAAAACAAAAATAAAAACAAAAACCAGGTCACGGTTGTGGCCATAGGAATGGAGTGGGGGGAGGGGGGTTGAGGAAGGAAGTATGGCATTAAACTTAGTAAGACTAAATGTAATTGGAAGGTTTTTAAAAAGCTGAAAAGTCTATTGCATCTGATAGAGTACCCTGCAATGATTTTTTAAAAAAATCGGCGGCCTATCAAAATCTCTGCGAGTTGCTTATTCTAAAAAAGTATCAATTTTTCAAAATACAAATAGTTGTAAAAAATTAGATAATGAAGTTGCTACATTTTTTTATATCCAGCAAACAATTTTTTTTTTGTGAGGCAGTTGAGGTTAAGTGTCACACAGGGTCACACAGCTAGTAAGTGTCAAGTGTCTGAGGTAGGATTTGAACTCAGGTCCTCCTGACTCCAGGGCTAATGCTCTATCCACTGCACCACCTAACTACTCCCTGGCAAACAATTTAACTGTCTTCCAAAATAATTGTCCCTTACTTCCCAATCAACTGCCCTAGTTAATGCCTTATTACAACTGCCCTAGTTAATGCCTTTATTTCTTGCCAGATAGATAATTGTAATAGCCAACTAAATGGTTTTTCTACCTCCTATCTTTCTGCTTTTTCATCCATTACTCCCCCCCCACACACACACACACACATAGACTATTTCTAAACTGATCTTCCTAACTGCTCTAACGATTTTATTCAGTTTAGCACAGTGCCTGGCACATAATAGTCACTTAACAAATGTTTTTTTCCAAATGCTCTAAATCACTAATGACTAGATAAATGCAAATTAAAACAACTCTGAGGTACCACCTCATACCTATCAGATTGGCTAATATGACAAAAAAGGAAAATAATAAATGTTGGAGAAGCTGTGGAAAAATCAGAACACTAATGCATTGTTCGTGGAGCTTTAAACTAATTCAGCCTTTCTGTAGAGCAATTTGGGACTATGCCCAAAGGGCCATAAAAGTGTGGATACCCTTCCACCTAATAATACCACTTTATCCCAAAAAGATCATAAAAAGAGAAAAAGGACCCACATGTACAAAAATATTTCTAGCAGCTCTCTTTGTGGTGGCAAGGAATTGGAAATCAAGGGGATGCCCATCAATTGGGGAATGGCTGAACAAGTTGTGGTATATGAATGTAATGGAATACTATTTTGCTGTAAGAAATGATAAGCAGGCAGATTTCAGAAAAACCTGGAAAGACTTAAGTGGACTGATGCTGAGTGAAGTGAGCAGAACCAGGAGAACATTCTACACAATATCAACATTGTATGATGATCAATTGTGATAGACTTAACTTTTCTCAGCAATACAATGATCCAAGATAATTCCAAAGGACTCATGATGGAAAATGCTTTCCTGATCTAGAAAAAAGAACTGTGGAATCTGGATGCAGATTGAACCATACTGTTTCTACTTTTTTGTGTTTTTTCTTTTTTGAGGTTTTTGCCTTTTGCTCTGATTCTTCTTTCACAGCATGACTAATGCAGAAATAGTTTTAATGTGATTATCCATATATAACCTATATCAGATTGCTTGCTGTCCTGGGGAGGAGGGAGGGAGAAAAATTTGGAACTAGAAATTTTATAAAAACAAATGTTGAAAACTATCTCTACATGTAACTAGAAAATAATAATATATTTTTATGATAATGTTTTTTCCCTTTTTGTTCTCTTAAAATAGTAATTTCATATTGCTTATGTAATAAAGTACAAACTCCTCATCCTGGTATTCCATAATCTGGTCTTAAGCTCCCTTTTTAGTCTCTTTGCCTGCCATCCCTCTTCATACACTATACTTCATATACTATGCCTCTGTATGTATTAGATCAAACTGTATTACTCTATGTCCTACATTTTCATCTTTCCCTCTCATTTCCATACCATCCCCCATGAACAAAACTAGGAATCAGGAGACCCTGATTTTTGTCCCTGCTCTAATTTCTTGTCCTTTGTGACCTAGGGTAAGTCAATTTAACTCTCTGGGCCTCAGTTTCCTCACATATAAAATGAAGTCATTTGATTAAGTGATCTTTGTAGCTCCTTAAAATATTCTATTCTCATACAGTTCTATGAAATAGTTCCCACTTAGAAGGCAAATAAATTCTAGCTGGAGAGGAAAGGCCTTTGAAACAATTAGTGAAAAAAGACTTCATTTATACATTGAACACTGATCTAATAAAGTATTGAGTTGTGTATAAAAACAATTAGAGAATAAGAATCACAGAAAAAGGTGATAATTACGAAACAGAAAATAAAAGGCAGAAAGACTCATAAGAAGGGAGTCCAGTGTGAGCTAGTGTCGTTATGAGGGGGTCAAACTTAAGATCTGCTGAAGTCTTGGAAATCAATTAAAAAGGGCTTTAAACTAAAACAGAAGAGGGAGGAAGAAAACTGCTTAAATATACACTATAAGCTAGGTATCACAGAGTATGGCTGTAAAATAACAAGACAAATAACAAAAAAGAAACAGAAAAAGAAAGGAATGAGCAATAAAACAAATGACCTCACATTTTAAGAATGAGTAATGGACAAAGTGACCTTGAGACACTAATGAAAGTAAGCTTGGCCTTATAGGTCATATTGAAACTTAGGGTGGGGATCCAGGAATGAGATCCATGGAAAAATAAAAGAATAGGTGAAAGTAGTTTGGAGGACATAGTCCTATACATTTAGAAGATATACTGATGTGAGATAACCCAGGAACTGGAAGGGGGAGGTAAGATGGAGAATATTTGAGTGGAGATGAATAAAGATAGAAACAAAAGCAATATTGTCACCAGCATATGCTACAGACATCCTAGACAGTATGAGAAAATAGATAGGGAGTTTGGAAAACACATAGCAAAACTTGCATAGAACTGTCTTGAAAAATAGTAAAGCAGATAATAATTTCTGGGCTTGTCTTAATGATAAATTTATCCTTCAAAAGGTGGTGTAACCAAAGAAAATAATTGCAGTTCGAGGCTTGATTCTCATTAATAAAGAAGAAGAAGTGATAAAAACCTTAGGGATAAGTGACCATTCCAAGTCAGAATTTGTGAAAGAGGATAGGAAAGCTGGATATATAGTCTTATACCTACTCTAGAATTGGAGAGATCAAATTCTGAAATGATCCCATGGACTAAAATTCTACAGAGGAAATCAGAGAAAGAAGGATGAGATCCTCTTAACATTGAAATTCTGAGGATATGTAAGTAGCACTTCTCATTTCCTTCTCTTGGAAGGAGGAAAATGAGTCATTCACTGAAATGGATGTGGATATACCATGAACATATTGGCCAAAGAAGATATGTACAGAAGATAGAAGCAAGGGTACATTATGGAGGATAAATACAAAAGCATGACAGAATGTTATGAGAATATTGTCATTGTATTTTAGAACTCAGAGGCTGGCAAGGAAAACTAAGCATAACAACTCCTCCCCCAACCTTTTAAAAAACTATACAGGGGTAAAAGAGAAGGATCAGAGGAAGGATAGGAATATTAAACATGGTTCAGCCAATGGTCAAAAGAGAGAAGGCAGAACTGGAAGATTTTTTCCTTCTATTTTATCTTTCCAAAAGAATAATCTTTGAATTAGAAGAGACAAAGCAAAAATGGTTAATATGGAGTTGAAATCTAAGATAATTCCTGTAAGAATAGTATCAAGAATATTAAAGCTCAGAAAGAGCTGAGGCTGAAAAGGGAAGGAAGGAAGCACCTACTATATGCCAGGCACTGTGCTAAATGTTTTAAAAAATTGTCTCATTTAGTCCTCACAACAACCCTGATAGAGATAGGGTTATTATGATGATGATGATGATGATGATGATGTATTATTTACATATATTATATTATATTAAAAATATATTAATTATCATCCCATTTGACAATTGAGAAAACTGAGGTAAGCAGAGGTTAAATGATATGCTAAAAGTCACACAGCTAGTAAGTGTCTAAATCAGGATTTGAACTCAGTTCTTCCTAACTTCAGGCCCAGCATTCTATCCACTGTGCCAGCTAGGGACCTCTAAAATGTTATTTCATTTATCCTAACAACAATCCTGGGAGGTAGGTGCTATTATTTATCATACCCATTTTATAGCACTCACTCCATTGTGCCAAATAACTATCTTAGCCAACAACAATATAGAGTTTAGACAAATTTTAGCTGGCCTTCAAATCAGAAAGATCTGGGTTCAAGTCCTGTCCCTGACAGATACTAGCTTTACCAACCAAAGCAATTCACTCAACCTCTTGAAGCACCTTGTAACTCTCTAAGTCTATAAATTATTAATGAAATGATTATATGTTAGTAGAAGAAGTTTCTACACTCTGAGTCTCCAAAGATTTTGGGGCAGAAATTGAGAAAAGAAGGCTATCTAAGAAGAAAGAGGATCAAGGTTAGGGATGGATGGGATGATGATAATACACAAAAGAGAGAAAGCATAGCTTTTTAATTGTTTTTTAATGTTTTTGTTTATTGTCTCTGCCAAGGAGAATGATCTTTGGACTGGAAAGGATGAAACAAAAATAGCTAAGGGAGAGTTGGCACCCCACATAAGGATGGGGATAGTAAGGAAACCCATCAATTGATGAATTCAAATCACTGGTTCTGAATGAACAACATCTCAGGGTACTGGAAAAAACTGGCAGATGTTATGACTGAGCCACTACAAATGATCTCTGAAAGGTTATGGATATCAAGTTTTGGCTTAATTTTCAAAGAGAGAGAGAGAGAGAGAGAGAGAGAGAGAGAGAGAGAGAGAGAGAGAGAGAGAGAGAGAGAGAGAGAGAGAGAAAGAGAAAGAGAAAGAGAAGGAGGGAGGGAAGGAGAAAGAAAGAAAGAAAGAAAGAAAGAAAGAAAGAAAGAAAGAAAGAAAGAAAGAAAGAAAGAAAGAAAGAAAGAAAGAAAGAAAGAAAGAAAGAAAGAAAGAAAGAAAGAAAGAAAGAAAGAAAGCAGAGACTTCCCACTGTTGGCCAGGAAACATGACTTCAATTCCTGGTCAAATTTTAGAATAGTGAATAGCTTGAAAAGGAAGTGGCGATAGATTACAAAGAGTCAGCATAGTAGCATTAAGAACAAATCTTGTACCACTATACTTATTTGTTACAAGAAGGTTTTTGTTTTGTTTTATTTTGTTGGTTTTGTTTTGTTTTGTTTTTCTCCGTGTAGGGAGTGGGAAGGAGAAAAACAATGCATGAAAATGGAAAAGAACAAAATTCAATTAGAAAAAAAATGTGTTGTACCCAGTTAACCTCTGTAGTCTTTTTTTTTTCCTTAAAAAAGGCCATTGTTGTTGTTGTTCAGTCATTTCAGTTATATCTGACTCTTCATGACCCCATTTAGAGGATTTTTGTTTTTTGCAAAGGCCATTAGATTTACAGAAAAGGGGAGGCTGGAGCTACAGTCTACCCAGAATCTAACAAAGCATTTCATAAAGTCTTAGGACATTCTTCTGGGTTAGATAAATGGAAGTGGGCTAAACAATAGTTCAATTAAGGGTGTTTGGAATAGATTGAATGACTGGACCCAAGAGTGCTCATTAATGTTTCAATGTCAACCTGGAAGGAGGTCTCTAATGGATTTCTTCTACCTTGCTGGCTCTGTTCTATTTAACATTTCTTTTATCAGTGACTAGAACACATTAGACAGCCCGCTGACATGGTATTCCCTCTCACTTCTTGTCTCCATAGTGCTCAGGATTGCTAAGCTTTGACTTCATGGGGGAAATGAGAAAGGAAGATCCAAATGGAAGTGATCAAATGTGGTGGCCAATCCAGTGCTGTAGACAAGGTCAAAGATAGGGGGTGAGGAAAGGAATGACTTACTCTTGACTCCCAGAAATGAAAACTGAATGTCTCCAGGTTAGAAATGAGAGGGTAGAATGGTCAAAGGCTTTCTTGGCTGGACTCTGCCAATGAGTTCACTCACCTAGTTCCATAAGCAATGAGTTAGCTATAAAGAGAAGCACTAGTTGCTTCCTGATAATAAAAGAACATGTGAAAGAAACACATTGATCAAAAGACCATCAAGTCCATGCTCTGTGTCCTCCCTGAATTTTTGATGTTTCACTGAGATCTGGTCAGCTGAGTTTGGCATAAGGAAAGCAATTCCACGCAGAATTAGATAGAACATATTAAACTGTTTTATTCCTTTCATAGAAACAATAGATGCAATTTATTGGCCAAAAGACCATCAGGAGCTTTAGCCTGGACTGGGTTCTAAGTCTGTATTCCTTTTTTTTTTTTTTTTTGCAGGGCAATGAGGGTTAAGTGACCTGCCCAGAATCACACAGCTAGTGTTAAGTGTCTGAGGCCAGATTTGAATTCAGGTCCTCCTGAATCCAGGGCCTGTGCTTTATCCACTGTACCACCTAGCTGCCCCCTATATTCCTACTTTGAATAGGAGCCAAAGTCCAGGTCTAGAGAACTTGAGTCTTTAAGGACTGGCCCTCATTAGAAGCACATGTCCGGGGGCAGCTAGGTGGCGCATTGGATGGAGCACCGGCCCTGGATTCAGGAGGACCGGAGTTTAAAGCCGGCCTCAGACACTTAACACTTACTAGCTGTGTGACCCTGGGTAAGTCACTTAACTCCCATTGCCTCTCAAAATAAAAAAGGAGAAGCACATGTCCAATGTCATTCAGCATTCAATTACTCAACTAGATAGTAATCTCTGCAATAACCTTATGCTCAGCCCACCTCTCTAAGCTTCCTCTTATTGTCCATGATTGGGACCTTCCTAGTGATTCTATCTAGTCTTCAGAATATTATCCTCAGTTTGCCCTGCCCTGCCATTTGTCACATTTCAGGATTGATGCCCTGAGATATTCCAGGAAATGAAGCTGTCATCTATACTATAGAGAGACTTTCTATGAAATGGGGGAACATGAAGACACCAAGACCTAGGTTTGAAGTCATAGCTTCATATTTATTGTAATATTAAAAAGCCTCATACGTAATAGGTACCTAATTAATGCATTTAAAATTGAATCACATTGAATCCACATAGACAATTACTCTATCAGATTGAAGCCTTCCATGCCTTGGAAGCGCTAACTCCTGTTAATATGAACTGAAGGCTCATCACAAAAGTCATTTAACATAGCAGGCAGTGTTCTATCCTTTCCCACTTATCTGCTCTCCTGGACTTCAATGGTCTCCAGAAACTCATATCCTGCAATGTCCCATCCACTCTGAAATGCACACCTCCTCAGTATATCCTGCCTCCCAGGTCCCTCCCTTTTTCTGATTGGATGGAATGGAGAGCTCCACTCAGATCCTCTATCCTTTAAAGAGGGTATCCAGGGCAGCCACCCCATCATTTATTATCCCAGCTGCAGGACTTCATCATGCCTCCTGGATGGGCACTCTCTTCCCCCTCTAGTACAGCCTTTTTTCTTTTCACTTTTTTTTGGGCAGGGCAATGAGGGTTAAGTGACTTGCCCAGGGTCACACAGGGTCACACAGTGTCAAGTGTCTGAGGCTGGATTTGAACTCAGGTCCTCCTGAATCCAGGGTCAGTGCTTTATCCACTGTGCCAACTAGCTGCCCCTTTTCACTTTTTCAAGTCTTATCTTCCCCCATTAGATTATGAGCTCCTTGAGGGCAGGGACTGCCTTTTGCCTTTCTTTGTATGCTTAATACTCAGCACACAGTTTTTCCTAATAAGTGTTGTTTTTTTTTTTTTTTGACTGACTGCTAAGAGCAGGAATTTTTTTTTAAAGGCAAAAACATGGTCACTTCTCTCAAGGAGCTCATATTCTAATGGAGGGAGGGAACAGTATGTAAATAACTAAGTACATGCAAAATACAGTCTAAGTAAGAAGTAATCTCAGAGGAAAGACTAGGAAAGACCTGCAAATGATGAGATTTGAGCTCAGTCTTTAAGGATGCTAGGGAACCCAGGAGACAGAAATGAGGGTGGTGTGATTTCTAGGAATAGAAAACAGCTAGTAAAAAGGCACAGAATTAGGAAACAAGTGCCTTGTTTAAGGAGGCCAATGCTTCTGGACCATAGGATATGTGGAGGTGAGGGAAGAGTAAGAAGACTGGAATGATTTGAAAGGGCCAGTTTATTAAGGACTTTAAAGGAAGATAATGAATGCTGTTTTGGAGATGTTGGATTTGAGATGTCTATGGGATCTACAGTTTGAGGTGGAACTCAGGACAAGAGTCAGAGATTTTGTTATGTTCCCTATTTTGGCCGTCTTGAGGGAGGAAGGCCCATTGGGAACCAACAAACCAGTTATCACTAGGACTCTTGAGTTTGAGTGACCTGTGTATTCTTTTTTTTTTTCTTTCAACAAACATTTATTTTATTTTCCATTTACATGTAAGGGTAGTTTTCAACATTCATTTTCATAAGATTTAGAGTTCCAAATTTTTCTCCCTCCCTTTCCTCCCCCCTCCATAAGATCATAATCAGGTTATATATGTACAATCCACAAGTGTTCTTTTTATCAGTTCTTTCTATAGGGGTGCATAGTAAGCTTCCTCATTAGTTCCTTGGGATTGTCTTGGATCATTGCACTGCTGAGAGTAGTTAAGTCATTCACAATTACTCATTGAACAATACTGCTGTCACTACCACACACTGTCCTCTCAGCTGTGCTCACTTCACTATACATCGATGTTCATTAGTCTTTCCAGGTTTTTCGGGGATCATCCTGTTTGTCATTTCCTGTAGCACAAGTCCATTCCACTACAATCATAGAACACAGCTTTTTGCATCATTCCTCAATTGATGGACATTCCCTTGATTCAAAATTCTTAGCCTCCACCAAGAGTTGCTATAAATATTTTTTGTACAATTTTTCCCCCTTTTCTCTTTTTCATGATTACTATTGTTAACTGTTTCCCTTCCATCCTATTCCCTTCCCCATGATATTTATTCTATTATCCATCTTCTTTCATCCTATCACTCTTCAAAAGGGATTTGCTTCTGTCTGTCCCCTCCCCCACTCTGCCCTTCCTTCTTTTGCCCCTCTCTCTTTATCCCTTTTCCCTCCTATTTTCCTACAGGGTTAGAGAGATTACTCCACCCAACTGAGAGTGTACATTATTCCCTCCTGGAACCAATTCTAATGAGATTGAGGTCTTTGAGCCAATTCTGATGAGTGTTAGGCTCATTTACTGCCCAGATTAAATAGATTACTCCACCTAGTTGGGTGTGTCTATTAGTCCCTCCTTGAGGCAGCTCTGATGAATTTAAGATCTTTTAGCCTTTTCTGAGGAGTGTAAAATTCATGTACTGCCCTGCTCCTCTCCCATCTCTTTCCCCACTCCATAAGCCTTTTCCTGTTACTTTCATGTAGGATTTTGCTTCTGCCCTTCCCCTTCCCCCAGTGGATTCCTTTCACCCCTCAACTTAACCCTAAAGATGTTATCACCTAGCTAAGTGACACAGTGGACAAACCATCACCCCTGGACCCAGGGGGATCCCAGCCAAAACCTGGCCTCAGACACAAGACAGTGGCCCACTGTATGACCCCAGGTATGTCCCCCAGCTCCCATTTTTTTATGGTTCTTTAGGGTCTTGTATTTGAAAGTCAAATTTGCCATTCAGTTCAGGTCTTTTCATCACAAATATCTGAAAGTCTTCTTTTTCATTAAAGTCCTATTTTTTCCGCTGAAAGATAATAAAGAGTTTTGATGGGTAGGTGATTCTTGGTTGTAATCCCATTTCCTTTGCCCTGTGGAATATCATATTCCATGCCTTCCGGTCCTTTAATGTAGAAGCTGCTAGATCTTGTGTTATCCTAACTGGGGTTCCACAGTACTTGAATTCTTTCTCTTTGGCAACTTGCAATATTTTCTCCTTGACCTGAGAGCTCTGGAATTTGGCTATAATGTTCCTAGGAGTTTTCCTTTTGGGATCTCTTTCTGGAGGTGATCAGTGGATTCTTTCAATTTCTATTTTAGCTTCTTCTTCTAGAATTTCAGGGCAATTTTCCCTGAGAATATCTTGGAAGATGGTGTCTAAGCTCTTTCCTTGATCATGGTTTTCATGTAGACCAATAATTTTCAAATTATCTCTCCTGGACCTATTTTCCAGGTCAAGCAGTTTTCTCCAGAAGGTATTTCACATTGCCCTCTATTTTTTTATTCATTCGGATTTGCTTTATTGTGTCTTGGTTTCTCATAAAGTCACTGGCTTCCATTTGTTCAATCCTCATTCTTAGGCACTTATTTTCATCAGAGAGCTTTTGTACCTCCTTTTCCATTTGACCAATTTGACTTTTCAAGCTGTTGACTTTTTTTCATGTCTTTCCTGCATCACCCTCATTTCTCTTTCCATTTTTTCCTCTACCTCTCTAATTTTATCTTCAAAATCCTTTTTGAGCGCCTCTATGGCCTGAGACCAATTCGTATTTTTCTTGGAAGCTTTAGATATAGGGGCCCTGATGTTGACATCTTCCTCTGAGGGTGCCCCTTGTTCTTCCTTGTTACTGAAGAAACTTTCTATGGTCCTCACCTTTCTCTGTTGGCTCCTCTTACCTTTCTTTTACTTGACTTTTAGCTCCTTAAAGTGGGGCATTGTTTCCAGGCTGCAGTATCCCAAGCTTAAGAAGTCCCAGGTGGTATGATTTAAGGAGGATCAGGTTCTTCCCTCACCCAGCCTGTTTCCTGTTCCTAGATGACCCCAGACCAACTTGCCAATCAACCAGCTTTGTGTGTTCTGGTTGTTAGCTCTGACGAGCCTGTGCCCCTCCCCGACCTGGGCCCCTGCTACTCGATCCTACCTCCTGGTTCTCAGTAGGGGTGTAAAATCCAAGTTCTGCCTTAGCACCAGCATAGACCCCTGTAGTCTCTCCCCTGCCCAGGGCTCAGCCCACTTACCAGAGGGGAAGGGAAGGACATTCTGCACTAGGGGAATAACATAAGGAAAGCTTTGGATTTGGGAATGAACATGGAGCATTCAGGAGAGACTCACTAGGTTGTAATAGAGGGATCACACAGGGGCGGTGGGAGTTGGGGTTTGAAATGGAAGGCTAGGTCTCTCCTTTCTGGAGGACATTTAATATGAAGTAGGGGAGTCTGGATTTTATCCTGTCGAGCAATGAGGACTTTGGAAAGTTTTTGAGCAAGGAAATGACACAATGAAAATAGTGTTTTAAGAAAATTAAACTGGTATGGGGTGGATTAGAAAAGGGAAAACAGGAGGTGAGAAGATCTGTTAGGAAGTAGTTGGAATGGTCCAGGTGTAAGGTTATGAGGGCCTTCATTATTCAGTTCTAGACCTATGAGGGGAAAAAAGAATGTATTTACATTGCTTATTTATAAAGAAAAAATTCAAGCTATGGTTGCACAGAGTAGACAAGTTACTACTGTTGACATTTTTCCAAGGAAGAGTTTTTAGCCCTGAGGGAAAATATATAAGATGGAGAGGGAAATGAGTGCAAGATGATGTTATCATTTGGGATGACAATTAAAATCTCTGCATATTTGTCTCAAGTTGCTACATTATGGATTCCTCATTTTTTCCCCCAGCAAGATGATTTTATTCAAATTGTTTACAATGGATGTTAACTACAACCATACCTCATTACCAGGGTTAGGATCTGGCCCTGTTATTTAAGTAGAGGCCTCATTGTATGGTGAACAGGAAGAAACAGGAACATGTCATAAAATGTCAAGTCATCAAGTGGAAGAGATAATCAATCCTGGCCTCCTTTCCCAGTCAGGCAATTGGAGGGCATGCTTATTCTTAGGTAAGTATTTCTAGGACTCTGGGTTACAAGGGGCATGCAGTGAATGTATGAATAAGTTGTCCCTAGCCAAAAAAAAATACAGCATAAATAAGACACTGTGTACACAGAGCGAATAGCAGAAAGGTCAGTGCCAGTTGGCTGAGTTCTGCATATACATTCCAACCCATGTACCCCACATCCAGTAGAAAAGCCTACGCTGGGAGGCTGAGGCTTCGGGCCCTAAAGTGTTTGGTCCTGCACAACTTGGAAACAGTTTGTCCTAGTTAGCTGAGCTGGTGAGAGCCCAGTGCCAAAAAGTCTAATGTCTCCAGCCTGCTCACTAAATGGGCCAATTAGCTTTGCACAGTTTTTGTGAAAACCTGTTTTCCTTGGCTATCACCTATGACCCTAACTCTGACCTCATGAATCTCTGATCTCATGAATCTTGCCTTTTCCAAGTCAGATCAAGAGACACCAAATTGTTCACTGTAAACCCATCACCACTCATTTTCTATCTATCAAAATAGACAGGGAGGAGGACCAAGATTTCAGGAAACTGGTGTTAGAGTCAGCACAGTGCAATGGAAAAGAACTTTGGATTTGAAATCAGAGGACTTGGGTTCAAGTCCCACCTCAGATACTGCCTGGATAACCTTAGACAGGTCACTTAACACCTGTTGGCCATGGTTTCCTTATCTGTAAAATGAGAGGGTTGGACTAGATGGCCTCTAAAAACCCTCCCAGCTCTTAACTTATGACTCTATGACCAGAGTTTGAATCCTGCCCCTGCTACTTATGAACTGTGTGACCTTGGGCAAGTCATTTTACTACTATGGGTCTCAGTTTCTCCATCTATAAAATGAGATGATTAAATTGTATGACCTTGAAGGTCCCTTTCAGCTAAGAAGTTGAAACTTTATGAAGGTTTGGTTCAAGCTTTCAGGTTGATTCAAGCTTTGTGGAAGATAGTCAGTTTATGATGTGAGAGCTAAAAAAGGCAAAGGGATGATTGGCCCATCTTTTTAACTGGAAAAAGGAGGAAGCTAGATGCCATCAAGCCCAGTTCCTCACATAAATACAAGTATACAAAATGACGCCCTAGAGGAAAGAAAGTACATGTTGTGGATATAAAAAAACAAATGCTTATTAATAATCCACTCACAGTCCCAAGAATTCGTATATAGCAACTGTATTCCTATTCCTCTACCTAAGAATTCAGGTTTCACAAGCATATAGAGACACATAAGTGCACTGAGTTTTCTTATTATTTCCCCCCCTCCCCGAATTTTAAAATGTGTTTTCAATATGGAGTCTTGATATTTAGCATTCAAATGATTCTCTGTCCCCTACAGGAAGTGCAAGATGGCAGATTATTACAGATCCAGATGGTCAGACTTTGTCTTTGGTTAAGCTAAGAATGAAACACAGCCCAGTTTAGGGAGCCGCTCTTAACACACAAACTATTCAAAGGACTCTCAGTATGCACATAAGAACATATCTTCTATCTTCCTTTCCTTCCTGCCTCCCTCTATTCCGTTCTTTTTTCCTTCCCTCCTTCACCCCCCCTTAAAGTTTATTAGCTCCCCTAGCTCCTTCAATGCTACCCACCTCTTATTCTATCCCTTCTGAGGTCTCTGTGAAAGATTCAGTTCTGTATCATCCTGCTCAATGACCTCTGTCAGTTTCACGGATATTCCAGCTTCTTCTCAGAACTAACCCAGGGGATGTTTGCCTTTGGTCCCCAAGGCTTTTTTCTTTTCTCAGTTTCAAAACTGTGGATCCTAACTTGAGATATTGAACTTCCTGATCTTCCTAGTCTCTGAGAGCACGTAGCTCCCTGTTATACCTGATACCCATTTTACTTTTTCCCCTCCTTCTGTCACTGTCACTAGAGCTAAACGCTCAATTCAGAATTGGCTCTTTTCATTATCTTCCCCTTAATTCAAACCATAAAAGGAGAATTTTCTAGGATTTACTATCAAGGAAGGGATAGGCAGTTGACCTATTGGATGGCATCACATTGAATTAAGACATCAGTATACGTAGGTACCGCTGCTGGTACCAGACAGCAGTGTTTTTACTGATTCCACACCATTCCCTCCTGTAAAAGCCCATCTCTTTAACACATAGTCTGCTGATGGTATCATTATTAAGCCCCCTTCAATAAACTGCAGTGGCTTCTTATTGCTTCCAGGATCGAATACAAATACTCTGTTTGGCATTCAAAACCCTTCATAACCTAGCCCCCTTCTAACTTTTGTCTTCTTAGATTTTACTCCCTGAAGCATACTCTTCAATCCAGTGACATTGGCCTCCAGGCTGTTCCATGAGCAAGATATTTCATCTCTCATCTCTGAGTATTTCCTCCAGCTGTCCCTGGAATGCTTTCTCTTCTCTGCTCTGACTGCTGACCTCCTTGGCTTCCTTTATGTCCCAACTAAAATTCCACCTTCTATAGGAAGCTTTTCCCAACACCTTTAAATACTAGTGCTTTTCCCCTCTCTTATTCACTTCCTATTTATCCTGCACATAATTATTTGTTTTTTATATCCTTTATTATATTGGAAGCTCCTTTAGGGCAGGGACCATCTTTTGCCTTTTTTTGTGTTCCTAGTACCTGATCCATTGCTTAGCACATAGTAGGTGCTTAATAAATGTTTATTGACTGTCTGCCTGCAAATCATTGAACATCATGATTTCAGAAGAATTAAAATTGTGGTTGAAGGTGTCAGTGTTAAGACATGGTGGATGTAAGTAGACTCAAAAACATTACTATTGATGGTGTACCCAAGAAATATTAAAATATTTTTTCAAGATATGACCTCTATTGCCTTTCATGGATTTTGATGAGCTTATGTATGACTAGAAAAGGAGGTGGGCAAGTCATCTAGCAAAGTGGAGGGCTAACAATACATTCTCCAGTACTCAAATACTCCAGTACTCAATATATCCACCAGGACTCATGGATCTGTGATCTCATCAATTTTGAAATTCCTTTTAACATTGCCTGTCCCTGTACAACTCTTGTCCATCTACTTCAATGGTCCATTTAGACCACTAAAGGCCTTCCTTGTGTTCTTCTGACTCTGAGAAGGTAACAGAGAATCATTGTGGTTGTCCATCTGTTCATCCCTTGCCCATGTGGTTGGCTCATCTCTTCCTATCATATAATAGCTTAGTGGCATCTTTGATTTCTATTGTTTTTCAGCGTTCTTCATTGGCTAGATGTTATAGCCTACTAATACCCATCATGTGCTTCTCCATTGCCCTCTATATGATACTTATTTTAAGTTCTTTAGAGGTCATCATATTTCATGCTTCATTGACATGTTAATACCAGGAGTGTTGGTATTAAAAAGATGGTCCTCTGCTTTCATAGGAAGTTTGGAGTCAGGAAAAGATCTTTATGATTTTCTGAAGGCAATCCAGCCTTGTTCAACCCTAAGCTCAACTCATGATCCTCCTGTACTGCATGATCCAGAGATAGATTTTGATAGACAAATTCTATAGGATGTCCATCCAGATGCATGTTATAGTCTAGAAGATAGAAATTCTTTTTTCACTTGGTCTTTCCCATGAGAACTGTCAGGCCAAATTCTTTCAAGTGGTGACGGATCCCTTCCATGAGCCTAGAGATGTTCTGGGACTTGATGAAATTAGCATGATGTCATCCACAAGGAAGAGCACCTGGAAGACCTCAATATACATGGAGAATTCTTCTTTAACTTCCATTCTGTGCTGGATTTCCATCATCACAGTGGCCCCTTCTGATAAACATTCATCTCCTTGACTTGTTTCTTGTCTTCTATTTATGAACAGAGTCTTTGAACAGGGTTATTTCTAGTCTTATGTCTTTCAAAAATTTGTTAAATGATTCTGATGTGTGGATGGGAATTACTTTGCTTTAAAAGAACCAATAAAGGGTTATTTTTTTCTACTGAACCAAATATGTTTTTATAATTAATAAACAATATATTCTTATATAGTCTATAATGACTCTTACATTCTTACATATCCATGAAAAATCATAAGGACCAGAGGAAAGACCTTGAGACATATAGCAGATCCTCTAGTGAGGAATTAATGAAAATCATGGGCTAGAATGAAATAGAAGAAAAGGTGTTGAAAGGAATATGATAAAGGATTTGTAAGGCTACTCATACTGATGAAATCAGGTATATACATATATCAATAGCAACCTATTTCTTTCAACTGATCCTTATATGACATGGAAGTGTTTTCATCATGTTGATAACCATCCTCTGCATGCTTTCCAGCTTATCAATGCCCTTCTTAAGCTGTGGTGCAAATAATTGAACATGATATTCTGGGAGTGGTCTGATGCGGGTACAGTACAGAATGATTATCTTTTCCCTATTTTTGGAAGCTATTCCTCCTTTAATGTGGTCCAAGATAGCATTAGCTTTTTTTGGCTGATACAGCACACTGATGACCCATATCAAGTTTGTAGTCCACTCAACTGCCTAGATTTTTTTTCAGATAAATTGCTCTCTATCCAGGCCTCTCTATGTTATGAAGATGATTTTTTACACAGGTCTAAGACTACATTTGTCCCTGTTGACTTTCAACTTTATTAAATTCTGCCCAGTGTTCTACCCTGCCAAGATATTTTTGGATTCTGATTATATTATCCAATGTGTTAAGCTATTCCTCTCAGTGTCATCTGCAAATTTGGTGATTGTGCCATCTATGTCTTTAAACAAGTAATCAAAAAAATAACAAGCATTAGGCCAACACAGATGTTGGAGATACTTCACTATTGACCTTCTGCCCTCTAAATTTTGAGTCTGGCCATCCAACTAGTTTTGAATTCACCTAATTGTGTTATTGTCTAATCCATATTTCTCCATTTTCTCTACAAGAATAATATGAAATACGTAACTTCAGTCCCAAAGCCCATTGGTAAGAGATTCTTTCCTAATTGGTAGAGATCAATGCCCTGAATTTGAGTGAAGGACAGAATGGAGTTGGTGAGAGTGGGAAGTAGGAGAGCTCTTTAATTCTCTTCAAGCTTTGGGTTTTCTTCAAGTCTTTAAGTTCTCTGCAAGCTTTGAGTTGCTTTGGGTGCTTCTGGCTTGCACTTTGGGTGAGAAGATCAGGAAGCCAATTCTACTTCAGGTTGCTGAAGGAAAAGACTCTTGGAAGAAGCTGGCATGGGAGCAGCTGACAGTCTTCATTATATCTCTGTCCCATATTTGCAACACTAGAGACTTCAGGGAACTTCTCCTTGCATGAGATCTAAGACTCTTTCAGTTGAACTGAATAACTTCAATCCCAAGTGGAAGGCTCCTTCATTCTGTGTGGTTTGATATACATTCTTCTATGTATGGTTTCCCTGATTTCTGCTTTTGCTATGATTTGGATAAATAGGTTTCTTTGATAATTGCTATGTATGTTTATTGGGCAGTTGGTATTTGATGGGAAAGCCTTGGATACAAAGCATGGGGTCCTCTTCTTTCCTTATAATGAACAATGACCAGAACCAAGATTGTACAAAAAACTTCATCCCTTCGCCTTTAAAATGTTTGAAGGAACAGATTTAATTCACTTTTTTTTTTTTACAGGGCAATGAGGGTTAAGTGACTTGCCCAGGGTCACATAGCTAGTAAGTGTCAAGTGTCTGAGGCCAGATTGGAACTCAGGTCCTCCTAAATCCAGGGCCAGTGCTTTCTCCACTGCATCACCTAGTTACCCTGATAGATTTAATTCTTGCCCAGTACCTTCCCTCTCTGAGAAGAGCAGAGTAGTGACCTCTGGCCCCAACTTGCTGCTTCTTCTCTTGGGAGAAATTAAAGTCTCCCTGGGAAAAAGGTGGGGGAGGAGAGGCTAGAAATGTGTATTCTGCCTCAATTCAATCCGCACAATGACATCCCCATGCTATATTTGGGGGTCAACTCTTTGGAACACATGGGGCCTCACCACAAATATTTTATTTAAAACATTAAAATTAGAACATTGTGCACAGTATCAAGAACGTTGTGTATTGATCAACTGTGATAGACTTGCCTCTTCTCAGCAATACAATGGTCCAAGAGAGTTCCAAAGGACTCATGATGGAAAATGCTCTCCAAATCCAGAAAAAAGGAACTGTGGAAACTAGATGCAGATTGAACCATACTATTTCTACTTCTTTTTGTTTTTGTTTTTTGAGGTTTTTCCCTTTTGCTCTGATTCTTCTTTCACAGCATGACTAATGCAAAAATATGTTTAATGTGATTGTACATATATAACCTTTATCAGATTACTTGCTGTCTTCAGGAGGGGGGAGTGAGGGGAGGGAGAAAGAAAAATTTGAAACTAGAAATCTTATAAAAACAAATGCTAAAAACAATCTCTACATGTAACTAGAAAATAATAAAATACTTTTATGATAAAAAACATTAAAATTGAGGTAAGTTATCTCTACAGTATTCTCTTCATTTATCAACTGAGCCACCTTGTCAAAGGTAGCTCAGTTCTAGTTTGCTCTTTGTAATGACTGCTTCTTTTTCTATAACCAAAATTGTCTTTAATGATCCATTCTAGTATTTTCACCAGAATTGAAGTCAAAGTCTGCCTGTAGTTTGCAGAATTTTTCCCTATACCTTAAGTTTTATTTTGTGTATGTCTTTTAAAATTTCTTTTTAGTCATTTTATACAAGAAAACTCAAATAAAAGAAAGAATGAAAGAAATAAAGTGAAAAATAGTATACTTCAGTCTGAATTCAATCAATATCAATTTTTTCTTAGGAGATGGATAGCATGCTTCATTATTAGTCCTTTAGGATTGTCTAGGATTATTGAATTGCTGAGAATAGTTAAGTCATTCATAGTTCTTCATTAAACAATATTGCAGGGGGGCAACTAGGTGGTGCGGTAGATAAAGCACTGGCCCTGGATTCAGGAGAACCTGACTTCAAATTTGGCCTCAGACACTTAACACCTACTAGCTGTGTGACCCTGGGAAAGTCACATAACCCTCATTGCCTCACCAAAAAAATAAAAAAAACCAAATCCCAAAACAATATTGCTTTCACTGTGCACAATGTTCTCCTGGTTCTGCTCACTTCACTATACATCAGATCATATAAGTCTTTCCAGGTCTTTCTGAAATCATCCTGCTTGTCATTTCTTCTTCTTTTTTAAATTTCTTTTTTGTTTTGTTTTGTTTTGCTTTGCTTTGTTTTTTTTTTTTTGCGGGTCAATGGAGATTAAGTGACTTGCCCAGGGTCACACAGCTAGTAAGTGTCAAGTGTCTGAGGCCGGATTTGAACCCTGGTCCTCCTGAATCCAGGGCCGGTGCTTTATCCACTGTACCACCTAGCCGCCCCCTTGTCATTTCTTATAGAAGCATAATATTCCACCACAGGTTGCTTAGCCATTATCCAATTGATGGGAATTCCTTTGATTTCCAATTCTCAGCACCCACAAAAAGAACTGCTATTATATTTTTTTGCATAAATATGTCTTTTTCTTTTTTGGGATGTCTTTGTGTTTGCAGACTTTTAAAAAATTTGGATATTTGTCCTCCAATCTTGTGCTACCTTGTTAGTTTCAGTCTAAATATTACTGACAGTAGCTTGGCAATCACATCTGCTAATTCTTTTACTACCTAGAGATACATTATATCTGGGCCAGGTGACTTGTATTCATTTTATTAAGGGCAATTCCTTCCTCATTACTAGGTAAAGATCTGAGCTTCTTTTTGATGCTAGGCAGTACTTGACAGACTAGGAAGAGAAAACTGAGGGGTACTATTAGAGTCAACAACAAATTCACTTAATTAAATGCTTATTAAGTGTCTGATATATGAAGGGAACTCTGCTAGGTCCTAAGTAAAACACAAAATATACAAAACAAATAAGATACAGTGCCTGCCTTCATGGAGTTTAGTGTCTAATTGTAGAATATCAAAATAACTATAATCTGTAATATTATTTGTTAAGTGCTCAGAGAGATACAGAATAAAGTGCTAAGTATGGTCTAAAAGAGAAGGCTGAATGGGGAAGGAGCAGCAGGAAAGGCCTCTTAGAGAAGGTACCACTTGAGTTGGGCTATAAAGGATGAATGGAAATCAAAAGGTGAAAGGGAATAAAGACATTCTAAGCATAGAGAACAGTATGAGCCAAAATATGAAAATAGGAAAGGATATGAAGTATTCAGATTCACAGTTTCTCTTGGTGTGTAGAGCTTATGGAGGAATGTAACTTGCAATAATCATAAAGCTAATATGGTACTAGATTATAATCTTGAATGCTAGAAGAAGGAATTTGAACCTAACTCAGTAAGAAATAGGGAGTCATTCAAAACTTCTAAATAGACGAAAGACACAATCAGATTTATATGTTATGACACAAGTAACTACTGCTGCTGGGTCTAGGGGAGCTGGCACATTCCCTTTCTCCATCAGTGGACCCCTTTTGGCTCTGAGTCCAATGCACATTTGGACTGGATCCAGTCCTGGGGGAGCATGGTTTCCAAAGAGAATGGTTAGTCTCTTGAATTTTCTGGCTCCTTATCCCTCAACTCACACTGGGAAACCCTAGATAGTAATCATTTAAAGTTTAGTTTTGTCTCATGTCTATAGTCTCACTGAAAGGGAAGAGGAGAAAGGTATTAAATGAACAATGTAAATCTGGCATGGGACAGTTATTTATGTTCTCCACAAATTAAAAAAAAAGTGTTTAACACAAGAGACAGAACTGCACATTAACAAATACTTAAAGCAGAAATACTAACATAATAATGATTATATAATATATATTATATATGTACACACACATATGTATATACATATGTATACAGAGCTAAGATACTATTAAGTTGGTATTTAAAGAATCAAGACACGTAGCAATTTGTGGGACTGCTCAATTGATATTTCACATTTCCCTTTGGCTTCACACTATCCTAACCATTCCTTTCAGGTTCACATATTTTGGCAAATTTGGCCATCATTCTCCTGCCTGTATTCATCTTCATCAAGAAGCGCTGGAGTAGTTATGAGGTGTTCCTTCCAAAATGTGGCTGAATCCAGGAGATTCCACTTCTCAAACTCATAAGGTTGCCTCTAAGATTAGAAATGTTCATCTCATCAACACTTAACAGTATAATCACTTAGGAAAGAAAAAAATAGGCAGCCAGAAGCCCAAGGTTCAGGCTCAGGCTTGTCTACACATATATTTTAGCTGCTATGTGCTTACAATATATTATTTCTTCTACAATGATGTTGGCATGTATCCTCTCCCCACCCCCACATACCTCCTAAGCTCAGGGAGAGATAACTGTTTAATATGTTTGGGGGAGAAAGACAGAGAGAGACAGAGAGAGTACCTATTTCTCTTTTTAAATTAACCAGTACTATTCCAACTCCTTACTACAAACATCAGGTAAAGGTCTGGTGGGGGGAACCAAAGGACCATTGTAGATTTACTGTGTGATCCCCAAATTACAAATCATGAAGTGTTGAACTAAATGATTCCTTGAAAATGGCCAGGGTGCAGGTTCAACCCTCCATCCAACCTTGCCACATTTGAATAAGGAAGGTCTATGTATAAAGAAGATTAGCCTGGCAATGATATGCAGAATGTATTGAATCACCATTATCTTCATCCATCTCCCTTGACAAAACACCTGTCTCTATGGAGTTCAAAATCTTTTACAAATATTATTCCTTGTCTCCTCAAATCATCCATGTGGTATTATTTCCATTTTATAAATGGGAAAACTGAACTATAGAGTTTTCAATTAATATTTCCCAAGGCCAGACAGAATCAGACCTGGGAATAACTGGTGTCTGATAGCAACTTCAGGTGGTGATCCTCTAAGAAAAGAGGGGAGACTCCAGGGTACTTTGGAAGCTGTTGTTAGAGGGATAGTCAGTACAGAGTCAGGGAACCAGAATGCAAAGTCAATTTACTAGAGACCTGGATTTCCAACACACAGAAGGTACTTCAAAGTCCAACCTGTAACCAGTAGTAATCTAGGGACCTCTACAGCATCTCCAAATCTAATGATATATGGATCCCCTAAACCAAAAATTCAATAAGTTAGTTACTGCTGCTATTCCATGGGATTTTTAGTTAAAATTCCTGGAGTGTAAAGCCTACTAGAATCTGGACATTTCAGAAAAATAAACATTTCATCTATGCTGGGGGAGTGGATTCTAGGAGGTCAGAAGCTCATGAACAGTCTAGACTAATTCTTTTTTGTTTCTTTAACAGGGTCACCTTTGTAGCACCCAGTGGGAGACTGAGAATAGGTTTCCTGCTTTTCATATGATCCCCCAGAGGTGCCAGACACACACACTTCAACATCTTGCTATCATCACCACTGCTACAGGGTCCTTGAACCTCATTCAAATAAATAACCCTTTTAATTTACCTGAAAAGCAAGTAGCCTGGCTCACCAGGCCCTTATGACATCAAACAGATGGGTCCTGAACCTTTTCATTGAACCCACTCTCTCTGGGGAATCATTTTCTTCCAATACCCATTAATAGGGCCCAGAGGATCCCCACAGCTGGGAACATGGAACTCCAGAGAATTCTCTCCCGGTAAATAGTCCCCTTTGAGTTTTAATTATTCATGTTTTAAGTCTCCAAGTTTGCAGATGACTTTCAGCTCTTCCCAGTACTGAAATGTCAATTGGTAGACATAAATTGTTGGAAGATCATTCATTTAGCGAAAAATAATTCAAATTATACTAATAAGATAATAGTCTTTAAGACCTAGGGAAAAAGATCTGAAAGTCATTATGGGTTGTTGTTCTGTGAACATGTGAGTAATCATAGACTTTCCCAAGCTACCTTCAATCCACTGTCCAAATGAGACCAGAAATGAACTTGAGAACATCCTTCTGTGTTTTTTTTGCAATAATAGTAATTCAATTGATATAGTACTTGAAGGTCTGCAAAGTGCATTCCTCAAAACAACCCCCCAAAGTAAGGTCATGTAAGCTACGTTTTACAGGAGGAGGAAATTGAGGCTCTGAGAGGTTAAATGATTTTCCAATGATTAGACTACATCTGACTACAGTGAAAGGTGAACTTGAGTCATCTGAATCAAAACAAAGCATTATATCCATTATGTAATGTTTTCTCTCACTGTATGTCTCTACATCTGGAATACTAAATCAGCACCTAGATCAGGGTCACAGAGATAGTCAATAGCAGAGCTAGGATTCAAGGACGGGCCCTCACCTCAGATAATGCATCTGCTCATTCTGCTAAGCAATGTTACCTCCCTATTGGGCATTGGAAAAACAATTGCAAGGCAAGCATAATATCAGTCAATCAAAGAGCATTTAAAAAGAAATTTTATCTTTTTGCTTTTCTATCACCTAAATAACACTTATCTCTTCCTGACCCCCTCCCAGAGATCCATCTCATATAGCAAATAATATTAAACAAGAAGAGAAAAAAGCAGCAAAATGGATCAGCATCCATTGATATAAAACAGCTAGCATTTATATAGTTCTTTAAGATTTCCGAAGTGCTTTACAAATACCTTATCTGATACTCATAATAACCCTGGGAGATAGGTACTCTTATTAACCTTATTTTACAGATGGGGAAACTGAGCTCAGGGAAATCATGCAACTTGCATAGAATCACATAGAAAATAAGTATCTGAGGCAGGAATACATGTCTCAGGCCTTCTTGCTGCTAGGTTCAGTGGTCTAGTCATTGTACCACTTAGTAGCCTCAAAAGAATCTGGAAAAAAATGCTATGTTCCACATCTGTGAATCACCTACCTCTACAAAAGACCTTCTCTTATCTTTTCTTTGGGGGCCATGCTTGTTTCTAATTTTGAAATATTTACTTTCAAATGTTTCATGATTACTATTCTTTCTATTCACATGGTAATCATTATGCGTATTATTTTCTGGGCTCTGCTTATTTCACTCTGCATTAGTGCATGTAAGTCTTTCTTTGATTTTCTATATTCATTATATTTATCATTTCCTACAGCACAGTAATATTTCATTACATCCATGTATTATAATTTGTCAATTAAGAAATCATTGATTGTCTTTTTCAGTTGGACTGTGAAACCAGACACTAGATTGAAGAGGATTTAAAATTGAATGAGAGAAGCAGAGCCACCAATTATTGATGACTTTCTCAAGGAGTTTAGCTAAAAATGGGAAGATAAAGATATAGAATGATAGTTATCTAGGATGGCAGGATCAAGTGAGGGCTTTTTAAGGCTGAAATAACATGGTGAGTTTGTAAGCAGCATGAAAATAGCCAACAGATATGGAAAGAATGAAAATTATAGAGAGAGTATGGATGTATATGAGGGTAATATTTGGGAGAAGACAGGAAGGGATGGGGACAAGGATACATGTAGACAGGTTTGCCTTAGTTAAGAGAAGAGCAATATCTTCATAACAGATAGAGGTGAAGGGAGAGATAATACAAAATGTCTGAGTGATTTGAGATGAGGAGGAATGGAGAAGGGACTCTCATTGAATGACATGATTTTTTTCAGTGAAGTTATGATGCAAGATTCTCAGCTGAGAGGTTGAAGAAGGATACTGTGGGAGATTTGAGAAAGGATGGGAAAGTTTGGAATAACCATCAAGCCGAGTCAGAGAGTAGAACTATTAGGCTAGTGTAAAAGGATTGCCTCCTGAAGTGAAGGCCCAGTTGTGATTATGTAACATAAATGTGTAGTGGACCCTGTTTTGTGACTTTTTCCAGTTCTATTTAGCAACATATAAATAAGAATGAGGGTGGAAAATGGTGGTTGTAATCCAAGGCTGTGATTTAGTAATGTAGCGTTGTTCTTTGGACTAGAAGTCAAGAGATTTGAATATAGAGGATAGAATTGGTTCATTCACTAAGGCATCCAGAGAGGAAAAGAAAGTGTAGCCACTACAAAGGTGATGACCTGGAAAAGAACTGAGGGGTAGAGGAATTGAAAGCTAAGGTAAAGTTGACGAATATGATTAAGAGTCAACAAACATTTATTAACTATTTACTATGTGGCACTATTAACTACCTACTCTGTGCTTAAAACTGGGAGACAGGATAGAGCACTGGCCCTGTAGTCAGGAGTACCTGAGTTCAAATCCGGCCTCAGACACTTAACACTTACTAGCTGTGTGACCCTGGGCAAGTCACTTAACCCCAATTGCCTCACTAAAAAACAAAACAAAACAAACAAACAAAAAAAACTGGGAGACAAAGAAAGACAAAAATAATCTCTGCACCCAACTAGCTCACATGCCAATAGGGGGAGACAACATGGAAGCAACTCTGTATAAATTAAAAATTGAAGGTATCAGAGGAAAGGCATTCTCGTTAAAGAGGACCTGGAAAGACTCCTTGTAGAAAGTAAGGTTTTTAGCTGAGACTTAAAGGAAACCAAGCAAAGCTAGGAGAAAAAAATGAGGAGGGAGAGCATGCTAAGCATGATGGATGGCCAGTGAAAATGGAGGGGATTGGGAAATAGAGTGCCTTGTTCAAGGAAGAACTAGGAGACTGCAGTTACTAGATAGTAGAATACGTAGAGGGGATAAAGATGTAAGAAGATTGGAAAGTTAGTGAAGTACTGGGTTAAGAAAAGCTTTAAAAATCAAAGGGAAAATTTTTCATTTGATTCTGGAGACAATAGGAAATCATTGGAGTTTACTGAGAAGGGGAGTGATATAGTCAGACCTGTGCTTTAGGAACATCATTTTGATAAGTAAGGAGATGATGGATTGGAGTGGGAAGAGACAATCGTCTAGGTATGAGATGATGAGGGCCTGCGCCAAGATGATGTCAGTGTCACAAGAGAGAAGGGGCCTTTTATGTTCTGAAGTTAGAATTGGTATGGTTTGGCAAAAGATTGGCTATGGAGAGTCAAGGATAATGCTAGGTGATGAGCCTGGATGAGCGGGAGGATGAAAGTGTCACTGACTAATAGGGAAATTAGTAAGATAGAGCCCTAATGTAAAGGAAAAGATGGAATGATAGAGGATTTTGGTTCTATAAAGCAATTCTGGAGATCACGAACAGAGAAATGGAATAACTCCGAGTTGTTGTTTGTCCTTCATTTTTGATGAGGACCGATTGTATAATGTGCGATATTTTGTGCCTGAATTGGATTTAAATGAGGCAAAATTGCACAAAGTCACCAGATTCACTCTCTTTTCCTGAGTCATAGAGGTCCGGAGGCAGGATAAAAGTCAAAGAGAACTGGCTATGGCCTGAGATGCACGGGATGGCCTTGTCATCTTCAATATCTGACCAAGCTCTCAGTGCCCCATTGTGCCTGCTTCGGCCACTTTCATGGATGTTGAACCAAATTGGTCTTCACCCATTCCACCAAGGAAAGGCTTCACACGCTTGAAGTAGACATCACCCTAACTCACCAACGGGTTTGAGGCCTGTCAGTTACCCTCAGCCTGGTTTAGCCTGTCTGCCTAGATGGTTTGCTGCTGCTGTGCACGCTTCTGGGTAATAGCAAAATCAAAGGTATGACCATCTCTGTGTACCCGAGGTGAAGAGGAGTAGGTGACTGGAACTGAGTAGGTTAAGGAAATGGAAAGTTAGGGTGTTTGAGGGAATATTAATATATATGTAGAAGTCCCATTGTATCAGGGCAGTAGCTGTGAAGGAAAGACATTTTAAGTCTTAAGGAAAGACTCATAAGTCAGGCATTGAATTCATTGAGGAAGGTAGATAGTAAATACTCCCCTGATCTGTTATTTCATCAATGTGGATTTTCCCAAGGACATCCATGCTTACCCATCCTGTTTGACTCTTGCTCACATCCCTTTGTGTCTCCTCCTCCATAGATCCACCACAGGTTATTCTTCTGAAGGTCCTGCCTCAATTTCTCTTGGCTTTGCAAGGACATCAGTGAAGCAACACAAGCTATTCAGGTATCATATCTTGCCCTTGCAACATGTGTACCCCATCTTTTTTTTTATTAATTTTTTTTGGGGTGAGGCAATTGGGGTTAAGCGACTTGCCCAGGGTCACACAGCTAGTAAGTGTTAAGTGTCTGAGGCCGGATTTGAACTCAGGTACTCCTGACTCCAGGGCCAGTGCTCCATCCACTGCCCCACCTAGTTGCCCCAACCCCATCTTTTTTTATCTTAGATTTCTTTGATTATATACTTTATTCTGATTCTTCTTTGTATTTCCTTATTTATTATGTTATAACCTGCTTACACCCACTATAAGCCACTAAGATACACACAATTTTAATTCTTCAGAGGCTTCTGAGATACTTAAATTCTCCAAGACACTCAAAATTTTAATTCTTCAAAGGCTTTAGTGTTATATAACGCAAAGCCATACAACACAACCAGTAGAATGTTGGCATTAAAAAATATGGGCCCAGGGGCAGCTAGGTGGTGCAGTGGATAAAGCACTGGCCCTGGATTCAAGAGTACCTGAGTTCAAATCCGGCCTCAGACACTTGACACTTACTAGCTGTGTGACCCTGGGCAAGTCACTTAACTCCCATTCCCCACAAAAAAATGGGTCTTTGTTTCTGGAAGGAGTTTGGGATCAATAAGGGAGCTTTGCTCTCTTATGTTTAATTCAGGGCCCAAGCTATTGTCCATTTGTACCAAATATATACATACTGATCTGTGGCAATTGACATTCTTCATCCATTTATTATTTTCTGTGTGAATAGTTAGACTAAACTCTTGAGTGGTCACAGATTTTAGCCAGAAGGCTTGCAAGTGTTCTAGGACCTATGTAGTCAGCATGATGCCATCTATAATCAGGAGTATCTGTAGGACTTTGCAATCTACAAGTAATCCCTCTTCACTTGGACTCTATGCTAGAACTTCTCTATCACTTGTAACGATTGGAATGACGCCACCTGCTGGAGACTTACTATAGAAGAGTTCTGCCCATGAAGCGAAGGTCTTTGAGGGCAAGACCAGGAGTCTTTTCTTTGGCGTCAGGAAATGACGCAGGCTAGTGGGAGGAGGAAGGAAGAGACTGACGCTCGGTCTGACTCTCTTGCCTCTGGACTCTGGTGGAGAAGGGAGCTAGAAATGTGCTCTCCCTTTAATAGATAGGAATCTAGGCCTTTCTCTCTTTACCAAATTCTTATTCTCCTTAATAAATGCTTAAAAGTCTAACTCTTGCTAAAGCTTATAATTTATTGGTGACCACTCATTAGATATTTTAGACAGACTAGTTAGAATTTTAGCCCTTAACACACTGCAACAAACATCTTTTATAAACACATAGTCCCTTGTTCGTGCCTTACCTGATACTCATGGAACATGGTATTTTCTGTTTTTATCTCTCAAGGACTCTTGAATGCTTTGTATGCGTGTTGGAAGACAGCCTTTAAGATAATGTTCTGGGGCAGCTAGGTGGCACAGTGGATAGAGCACTGGCCCTGAATTCAGAAGGACCTGAGTTCAAATCCAGACTCAGACACTTAACACTTACTAGCTGTGTGACCCTGGGCAAGTCACTTAACCCCAATTGCCTCACAAAAAAAGATAATGTTCTGCCTTTTTTATGATCTACAAATAATAATTAAACACCAGGAAGAGTGAGATCTTGTATCCTTTATATCTTTTGGTCAATTATGTAGTAGTAAAGATATATTCTACTGTGAAATATTATTTATGAAAGCCTGCCTGTTGCATCCTGATGTCCTCATTGAAGATGCTCTCAATACTTGTGTGGATTATTATAATAAAGATTTTATATAAATAAGAAAGTAGGCCAATAGGTCAATAATCAGTGATGGTTTTAAAGCATGCTTTTTCTTGAGGAAACAATTAGAAGGTGCTGGACATGACAATAAAGTAAAAGCATTACAAAAATTAAATTAATTATGCTTTATTAGAAAGGAAATGAAATCTTACTGATGTGTAAATCATTGCTGAACCACTGTTTGTGTCTACGCAAAACATCTATTTGTTAGAGCAGAGATCAAAATTAATCCAAATTTAGAAGAAAGAATAATAAGAAAAAAGATATGGCATGCAATTTTAAAAAAAGAAACTTCCAGCCTGACATACTAAAATGAGTAATTTATGTCAAAAAATGAGATCTGTATGAAAAAACTGACATAGATGTCAATTATAGTAATTTCATATGGAAGTTTAACCATAGTAAATCAAATACCATAATGAGATCAAAGAAACCTAGAAAAAATGCTTTAGTCAGCTAACACTTGACTTACTTGCCAGGCAGAGAGATAAAGAAGCCAAGGGCAAGGCAGCTTTAGGATATAAACTTGTTTGCATAATCTTATGGGGAAGAATGGTGCACGATTGTGAGCAGCATTGCCTCAATAAAACAAAGGGAAGTAGGGGAGAGCAAACTCAGTTTAAAAAGGCTAAGTCAAAGACCTGACTAAGCAATCATCCCAAAGGCATTTAAGATTGAACCTAGAGGGAGGACAGAAAATAGGTGAAAGTTTCTTGGGGATTTTTATAGCAACGCTTTTTCACCATCAAGAAAAGCGCAGCTACTTCATTTGGTCCCCAAAATCACAGCTCTGGATGTGCTTGTAGAGGAGACAGAAATACCATTAATGAGAACAAAGTCAGGGAAAGCCATCAGGATGGAAGGAGACAAACATTTGTTAAGTACCTACTATGTGCCAGGCACTGTGCTAAATACTTTAAAAATATCTCATTTGAAACTCTCAACAATCCTGGGAGATAGTTGCTATTATTATCTCTACTTTGTACTTGAGGAAACAGAGGCAGACAGAGATTAAGTGACTTACTCAGAGTCACACAGCTAGTAAGGGTCTGAGGTCAGATTTAAACAAAGGTCTTGTTGACTCCAGGTCTATGCTCTAACCATTGAACCGTGTAGACCAAGTGGATGTGGAGGAGGACTGTGCCAGATTTCATAATTGTGAGTCCACTGAGGGATAGATTCATAGGATATCTGAAGAAGGGTAGGTACCAAAGGTGTGAAGAAAAGAATCTCAGATACTATTAAGTGGCTTGCCTAATACCACATAGTTAATTTTGTTTTTGATGTAATTGGGGTTAAGTGACTTCCCCAAAGTCACAAAGCTATGATTCTGGATTTGAACTCAGGTCCTCCTGACTTCAGGGCCTGGACTCCCCCTCTCTACTGCACCACCTAGCTGCCCCAACAAAGTTAAGTTTTTAAGTGACAGAGCACATAGCTCTGTTAGATCTTCAGATTGCAAGCCCAGAATGTTTTCTGCTACTCTATGCTAGCTTCACATCATGTTTCAGCCAGATGGGGATGGGAGTAGTCAATAACCACCCAGCCTTGGCAGACAGATAGAACCTGTGCTACTCTTCTCTTCTACTGTACCTTCTTGCTGGTCATGAAAGAGATTATTGCCCTCACAGACGTCTCTGTTTACCTGACCAAAATCCTACAAACCACACCATCTATGCTACGTGGTGATCATTTGAGTTTTCAGTGTTCATGACATTCTATAGTAAGTGACCAGTCAGCATGTTATGGACAAAATTACCAAACGTGTAATTCATAGCAGCCTGCAATTGTGATGAAAGACTATTTAACCTATGTGTCACCCACAACTTTGCACAAAATATTGGATGAGTACCAGAGCTAGAAAGCCTGCCAACTCTGCATCAATAGTCATGTTTTTGGATCTGACCTTTGTCCAGGAGCTACTAAATACCTCCTGGTCTCTTTTAAATGCAAACCTAGCTGCACTCCAGATTTCTCTATTATCTCTCAGAAACCTCTTCATCTTGGGAGATCACGCCAGTTCAGGAATTCATACCTCAGAAGTACCCTCTCTCCCTGGGATCTTTCCCAATGATTGAATGGCTCTTTCCAGAAGGGTGCCCAGGCCCCCATGCCTTCATTTCTCACCAGGATGAGCTTCACTTCTCTACCATGCACTGTACATAACAAGTGACATACTCTCATCCCCCCCCCACCTTCCATGACTTTTTATTTGTTGTCTTCTTTCATTAAAATGTAAGCTCCTTGAGGGAGGGCACTGTATTTGGTTTTGCTTGTATTTGTATTTGCAAGGCTTAGTAAAATGCCTGCTATGTAGCAAGCCCTTAATTAATTGCTTGTTGACTGACTGATCTCTTGTTGTTATGCTGAGCATTCATTCCCAATGCCGGTTATCTAAAATATAAAGACTCTGGTCTTCATTATTACCCTTAACATGTAAATACACAGTTAGAGTCCACAAACATTTGAATTTCCCATCTTGCCACTCAAGCCTGAGAGTTGCCTCATTATCCACTAGCTTAGATATTCTTTGCTATCTCTGTTTTTCATCATGCCACTTCATTACTCAAGATTCCTCAGTGGTTCTGACAGCCGGGTAGAACTCCCAGCCTGGCATTCAAGGTTCTCCATTAAATTCTTTCCTCCTTCTGTTCTTATTCAAATTTGTTTCTTTTTTCTCTTCACTAGACTCTCCACCCTAGTCAGTTCAGTCTCCTTACTGAATTCCACACATGACTTAGTGGTTCTTTTCTACTGTTTCATTTTTTTCTTCTCTTCCTGCTCTTTTCTTCTGTTTTGTTGTTGTTTCCATCAGAAATACTCCCCTTGTTTCCAACCTCTTCTTTGCCAGGTTGGGCTCATTATTATTGGCAAGATCGAGCTCTAAGATGCATTTCTTCTAAGAAGCTTACCATGTCTAATTCTGGCTCCCTCTAACCACCTCCTTGCTCACTGCTTCCATTCACTCTGTTATAAGATCCTACTTTTATAGGTATGTTGCCTTGCCATTGAACACTGGCAGTTCCCTTTATGTGGATCCTCTCATCCTCAAATAGATGGAAAGCACCTTAAGCATAGAGATGAAGTCTTCAACTTTTTCTTCCTCCTGTGCATAGTCAAAGGCTCAGTGGATAAAGCACTGGGGCTGGAGTCAGGAAGTCCTGAGTTCAAATCCATCCTTAGATACTTATTAAGTATTTGACAATGGGCAAGTCACTTAACCTCTGTTTGCCTTAATCCACTGGAAAAGGAAATTGCAAACCCTTCCAGTATCTTTGCCAAGAAAACCTCAAATGGGATCAGGAAGAGTCGGATGTGACTGAAACAATGATTGATAACAAAACTGACATGTGCTACAACCTCAGAGAAGTCACTCTATACCTTTGAATCTCAAGTTTCCTCATCTATAAAAGAAGGGGATTGGGCTAGATAAGCCCTAAATTTATGGTGCTCTACTATGGGGGTTCAAATGAGGCAGCTATTTGGCATTATGGGTAAAATATTGTTCTTGGAGTAAAGAAAACCTACATTTGAAACCTGACTTAGATGCTTCCTACTTGTGTAACCCTGGGAAAGTAATGAATCTCTTTTAGCTTCTGGTTTCTTGAACCATGAACTATAGCAGTCACTTCAGAAGGCTAGTAGAGGAACAGATGAGATAATCTATGTAAATCACTTTGCAATGCTTGAAAAATTAGATCTATTATTAAGAGAGAGAAAGAGGGGGCAGCTAGGTGGCGCAGTGGATAAAGCACCGGCCCTGGATTCAAGGAGGACCTGAGTTCAAGTCACACCTCAGACACTTGACACTTTCTAGCTGTGTGAACCTGAGCAAGTCACTTAACCCTCATTTTCCCCTCTCCCAAAAAAATTTAAATAAAAAAAGTGAGAGAAAGAGAGGTTACATTGTGTTGGAAGGTTCAAGGAAAGCTGATTCTCCAAGAAAGGCTAATATTTCAATATGCAGAGATATAGGCAGAAAGCATTTTGGTAGTGAGGTTAAGGGATGCAGTGGATGAGTACCTAACCTGGAGTCAGGAAAACCTGAATTTAAATATGGCCTCAGACCCTTCCTAGCTGTATGACCCTAAACAAGTCACTTCACCCTGTTTGTCTTAGTTTCCTAATCTATATAAAAAAAAATTGGAGAAGGAAATGGCAAACCACTCCAGTATCTCTGCCAAGAAAATCCCAAATTGTCTCACAAAGAGTCATTCATGACTGAAATGACCAAAAAGCAATAACCTTCTACCTGGAAGGATTAGTTTTATTTTGTTTGATCCCAGAGGGTAGAACTGGGTGAGTGAAAATTTCAGAAAGGCAGATTTTGGCTCCCTGTGAAGCAAAGACTTCTTAACGATTAGAGCTATCTAAAACCAGAATCAGTTGCCTTGGTGGGGTGCTCAGGCAAGTGGAGGGAGGGTGATTTCCTCTTACTAGAGGAAGCAAGCCTGAATGCCCATTCAACCTGAATAATATAAAGGGGATCTTAATCAGGTCTGGGTTGGACTCAGTGACCCCTAAGATTCCTTTCAAATCTGAGTTCCTAAGATTCTCTTAGTCTGTGAAAGAAGTACAAGAGCAGAGGTATGGAGGTAGAAAGGTATACTATATATTCTGGGGCCAGCATGAAGTCTAATTTGGTTGACCTCTTTGGTACACACATGTGGGAGAAAGATGAAAAGATTAATCAGGGTAGCTAGGTGGTGCAGTGGATAGAGTACTGGCCCTGGAGTCAGGAGGACCTGGGTTCAAATCCGGCCTGAAACACTTGACACTTACTAGCTATGCGACCCTGGGCAAGTCACTTAACCCCAACTGCCTTACATACACACATAAAAATAATCAGACCATATTGTGTAGGACCTTGAATGCCTAGTGAAGCATCTGAACTGTATCTGTAGTCACTGAGAAGCACTTAAAGGTTTTGGGGTATAGGAGTGACATGAGGGAAAGGACAGAAATGTTGTTCAAGAAATTTGTAAAACTTATAGGTGGGGGGCAGCTAGGTGGCACAGTGGATAAAGCACCGGCCCTAGATTCAGGAGGACCTGAGTTCAAATTTGGCCTCAGACACTTGGTACTTACTAGCTGTGTGACCCTGGGCAAGTCATTTAACCCTCATTGCCCGGCAACAATAAAACAACAACAACAAAAACTATTGTAGGCATTAGGTGTATTTTAGTTCTCGATGGAGATATATGTACTATTTCATTCAATAATTTTTCAGTCATGTCTGACTGTTTGTGACTCCATTTAGGATTTTCTTGGCAAAGAGACTAGAGTGGTTTGCCATTTCCTTCTCCAGCTCATTTTACAGATGAGGAAACTGAGACAAACAAGGTTAAGTGTCACATCACTTAAGCATCTGACACCAGATTTGAACTCAGGAAGATGAGTCTTTTTAACCCCAGGCCTGGTGCTCTATGGACTATGGTGCCACCTAGCTGCCCTATATGTACTGTAGGTACATATAATATATAATATATACATATATATTATATATATAATACATAGAATTATATGAATCAGCTATCATATAATACATGGAATCATATCATTAGCCTGTTTTCTCTATAAAATGTGATGAAAGATGCCCAGTGGCACATTGTGTTAGGTGCTATTAAAGAAGATCAGTGACAGGAATTTTTCATCCCCATAATTGACTTGTTTAAAAGTTAATATTTATCCATTCCTAATGAGAACTCGCTGACAGGATCGCTTCCAAACAACTCTAATGTGAAGGTAAATATTTTGATAAGAACTCTAACTTCTTATTGACAGCTCCAACATAGGGCAGCCAGGATAGATTGGTAAGAAATGGCAAGCAATCTCGACTGAGGAGGCACCACTGTGTCCACTGCAAAGAGTGGCTGGTATGCACTATAAATGTGCTTGATTGAGGTGGCCTATCTCCTGAGGCCATCCCATGTCTGCCCTTCAATAGATTCTGCCATAGAGCTGATCTTTAAGCCTTTAATGAGGAAAGAGAGTATGAAATTCTTCAGGTCCCACTCAGAAAGGTATTTCACATACTTCAGAACCCCCTGGTTCCTGCCATTCATACATACTCAGAGTAAGTATTTAGGGACATTTACTGAATTTGATCCAGCCATAGGGACAGATTTCCATTCCATTCCATTTAATTCAATGTAAGAAACACGTATTAAGTTTTGACTATTGTAAGATATAATGGGCTTTTTGTCAATGCCCAAAGGCCCCAACCAGAGGAGATTAATCTAGACTGATTGAATTAAGTGAGACTGACTGAGAGTGATTGACTTTGCTGATTAACTTACTTAAAGTTAATTAAACCAAAACCACACCTGGCCAGCCTCAATAGGGTATTGTTCTCAGAAGCTAAGGACTTTGAACTCAACAATGAGACCATCCTAAAGTCCAGTGAACCAAAGGATTTGGGTGATGCCGACCAATCAGCTTGAAGGACAGCCTTTTCCAGGGGAGGGAATCAGGAAGAGGAAGGGCTGTTTCCCCTCTCAGTTTGGTTCTGAACATCCTTGTGGTGGAGGACTGGGGAGAAGAAGGGGGCCAGGCTGAATCCTTATCTCTCCAATAGGATAGATAGGCTTTTTCTTGGTTTTCTGACCCAGATGTTCTCTCTTTACTCTTTAATAAATACTTAATGCCAAAAAATGCTGCTAACACTTCTAACTTATAAGTAAACCCTAGCTAGTTTTCCCCCCACACTGGGGGCAGAAAAAAGGTGACTACACATTTAGTTTTACTTGTCACACTATGTCCAAGTCATTATACTAGATTCGGGTGACTCAAGGACAAAAACAAGATAATAGCTGTCCTAGAGGAGCTTATATTTTACTGAAGGAAGAAAAGGTATACATAATACCAGAATTATACAGAAAAAAGAACAACTTGTACATAATAAGTAAATATAAACTAGATAAAATTAATACAAAGTAATTTCAAGGAAGAATGTGTGCTAATAACTGAGGGAATCAAGAAAAAAACAAATATAGGAGTTGAACTCTTTGAGTCAGGGCTTTGAATAAAAGTCAGAGCTTTGAATAAACATAAGGATTCTACCAGGATGGAAGGAAGGAGTGACTTCCAGGAATAGGGGGCCCCCTCGTACAAAGGGACATAGGTGAAAGATCTAATATGGTACATGAGGAATAGCTAGCCAGCTAGTTTGACTAGAATGAAGGGTACATTAAAGGGAATAATAGGAAGTGACTGGAAAGATATGAGGAGCTACATTAACAAAGGCTTTAAATGCCAGGCTGAAGAGGTTCTCTTTTATTATAAAAACAATAGGGATTCATTGAGGATTTTTGAAGAGATGGAGTGACACAGTCCCATTTATACTTAAATAGCATCAATCTGACAGCTGAGTGGAGGAAGGTTTATATAAGGGAGATATTAGAAACATGGAGACCACTTCGGAGACTGTTACAATAATCTAGGTGAGAAATTGTTATAATAAGTTTTTTAAAAGTATTAATTATGTGTCATGTGAGGCAGCTAGATGGCTCACTGGATAAAGTATTGGGTTTGGAATCAAGAAGACCCAAGTTCAGCAGAGCCAAGATGGTGGAGGAAAGACATTGAACACACAGATCTTCTGATACAATTACCCCCAAAACAGCAATAAAAGAACCTCTAGAGCAGAAAAACCCACAAAAACACGGGCTGAGATTATTTTCCAGCCATAGACAGATTAAAGGGGGCCATGCTGGGCTGCAAGTAAAGTCCAACCCTGTGAATGTGCTGACAGAGACCCCAGGCATGCCACACCAGAGGAACTTAACCCCCGAGCCTCCGAATCAGTTGCAGCACTAGCGTCTTCTAGATCTGAGCTTGCGGTTGGGTGAGAGGGCTAAATGGCTGTCAGGGGGGGAGAGTGCAGGGGTCTCAGCAAGACCTAGGGAGGAATTCAGCTGTCCCACCCCAGCAGGGAACCAGGAAGAAATTCTGAGCAGTAGGAGGCCCAAGTGGCGGAGAGGCGCAGGCTCATTGAAGCTAAGAACCACACCACAGAAAGCTTTGCTGGTTGGTTATTTAGTAAGTTGTCTTGAGGTTATCTTCAGACCAGAGAATAGTCCAGGCAAGAGAAAAACCTGCCCTCCCTCAAACCAAAACACCTGGGACCCTCTGAAGCTGGGGACAGTAGTGTAGCCTAGAAGCAGGGTCCCCCAGTGGAGAGTTAAAAGTCAAGTAAAAGATGGCAAGATGAGCAAGCAAAGAAAGTTGAGAATTATAGAAAGTTTCTTCAGCAACAAGGAAGATGAAAGTGCACCCTCAGAAGAGGATAACAACCTCAGGGCCCCTACATCCAAAGCTTCCAAGAAAAATATGAACTGGTCTCAGGCCATGGAAGCTCTCAAAAGGGACTTTGAAGATAAAGTAGGAGAGATAGAAGGAAGATTTAGAGAGAGGGAGGACAGAATGGAAGGAGAAATGAGAGAGATGCAGGAAAGTCATAAGAAAAAAATCAACAGCTTGAAAAGTCAAATGGAAAAGGAGATTTAAAAAAAGAGCCAAGTTCAAATCTTGCCTAAGACACTTACTAGCTGTGTGACCCTAGTCAAGTCTTTTAACCCATTTTTTCCTTAATCCACTGAAGAAGGAAATTGCAAACTATGCCAGGACCTTTGCCAAGAAAACCCCATAGTCCACAAGGTTTTGAAAAGTTGGACACGACTGAACAATAGCAATGTGCCAGGCATTGTACCAAGTACTGAGGATATAAAGACAAGATACAGTCCCCGCACACAAAGAACTCACAGCCTAATGAGAGAAATATGATGCAAAAAATTCCAAGTACAAGATGAACATAATGTAAGTGGAAGGTAGCGTCAAAGGGAAGAAAGGCAAGAATGAAAACCATTTGTGTTGAGAGAAAGAGAAATCTGTGAGAAATGCTGTGGAGGATTAACAAGACTTGGCAACTTGATTAAATGGGAAGAGGGGTGGATAAGGAAAGAGTCAAAGATGACTTTGAAGGTTATGAATCTAAATGACTAGATGAATGAAGGTGCTATCAATGGAAATAGGGGAATTTGGAGAAGAGATGGGTGAAAGGGAAAATATAGACCTGTTAAGGAGGTCATTATAGTCACTCTAATCACTTCAGGGTTACCAACACTAAAGGACACAGATGAATCTGGGCCTATCTGGAGCTGATTCAGGCCTTGGCTGGGCCAAACTAGCTCTTTTATTTGTGTTCATTCCAGTTACATTGTCAAAATTGCACCTGGTTTTCTGGCATTGGACCAGTAGGGTAAAGATTACGGGTCGAGACTGTGAGTAGTGATACCTGTTGTTCTCTCTCTCTCTCTCTCTCACACACACACACACACACACACACACACACACACACACACACACACACACACTACAAAATTACATGGTGGTTTTCTGGTGTGTGTGTGAGGAGGGGCTTATAAAAGAACTCAGTTCTGTTTTGGAGTCACTTTATTTCTCCTCCCCATGGCTTTATTTCTTCATCTAGTAAACAGATACTGTTATTATACTTGTCAGTAGCTCTTCCCTACTTTGTAGGCAAAAGGGGGTCATGTTTGCAAAGAGAATTGAACTTTCAGAGGATTCAAAGACGCATTCTACTTAAAGAACATAATTTTCTTAGATGAATCTGATCTTAATGCATTTTTAGCAATCAAACTACTAGCTAATACATCATAATCATATCTTGTTGAAATGAAAACACTCTGGCTAGATGGCAGGGCTCCAGAAGTCCTGCCTTTGGATTGACCAGCAGGATATAATGAATCCCCATCGCCTTGCCGCATTTAACTGGGGTGCATGGAATCATTCCAGTCTTGTGGACAGTAATTGGCTTGGCTTTGATATCATTCAATCTCCATGTTTGTTTCAGCTCTTCTACTAGACCCACATGTTTATTGATCTTCTCAGCATCTGTTCCTAGAATATTTCTGCTTAGAAAAGCAACAGCATCAATCAACTCTACTGTTTTAGTCAGCTTATCAAATGGCAGAAGAGCTGATCCATTGGCCAGAATGCATTGATGTTCTTTTCCAACACATATTGTGGTGATGACTTTTAGTGTATTCTTAAGATAATGGCACAATATGGAATTATGAATCCATTTTGAAGGCTAACTATTGATCAATTATTTTTTGTATCATTATCATGATTCTTGATATAATCCATAGCAATCAAGGTCATACTTCTAGCTACATGCTCTACTGGAATAGCAATATTAACCAAATTCTGCTCTCATTATAGACTCATGGTCATTTTTTTTGAGGGGCAATGAGAGTTATGCGACTTGCCCGGGGTCACACAGCTAGTAAATATCAAGTGTCTGAGGCTGGATTTGAACTCAGGTCCTCCTGAATCTAGGGCTGGTGTTTTATGCATTGTACCACCTAACTGCCCCCATGATAATTTTTAATGCTGATCACCTAATCCTGAATCACAATAGCAAATCCTTACTGTCCCTATGTAGAGTAGAATCACAGAACTGGAAGTTTTCCAGGAAGTTATCAAATTAAACAAATAATTGAACTGAAATTGCTTCTATAACATCCCTGACAAGGGGCCATCCAGTCTCTGCTCAAAGATTTCCATTGTGGGGGTTGGGGAGATGGGAAGCTCACTGCCTTCCAATGCAGCTTATTATTTATTGTTCAGTTGTTTCAGTTGTGCCCAACTCTCCATGACCCCATTTGGGGTTTTCTTGGGTTTTTGTTTTTTTTTTTTTTTGGTGAGGCAATTGGGGTTAAGTGACTTGCCCAAGGTCACACAGCTAGTAAGTGTCAAGTGTCTGAGGCTGGATTTGAACTCAGATCCTCCTGACTCCAGGGCTGGTGGTCTATTCACTGTGCCACCTAGCTGCCCCAGGGTTTTCTTGACAAAGATACTGAAGTAGTATGTCATTTCCTTCTCCAGCTCATTTTACAAATGAGGAAACTGAGACAAGTTTAAGTGATTTGCCCAGGATCACACATCTAGCATACTTTACCTTTAAAAAGCTTCAAACTTGTGCAGTTGATTTTTTTAAATGAAAATATATGATTCTCTACTTGTCTCTAGGTGGTGAAGATATTGGAAACTATGCCACATGAGAACTGGTTGAAGGAAAGAATTTTGGGGAGGAGGAAGGGTGTAGCCTGAAAAAGAAAAGATGGTTGGTAACTTCAAGTGTTTGAAGGCCTTTCTTATAGAAGAGGGTTTGAACTTATTCTTTTAGCCCCCACTGGAAAGAAATGGAATCGATGAGTTCAAGTTATAAAATGATATATTTTATGATGTTTTTTTGGATCTTGACTCATCTAACATATTAGCTATTCCTTTTAACTTTGATAAGTATGCTATCTACAATTTCATTCAATTTAACATTAAACATCACTGGTCCAATGATGGATCCCTGGGGCATATAAGATCTTTCTCTCTCCAGATTGATACTGATTCATGAGTTCAGTCATTCAACAATTTCTAAATCCATGTAATTTTATGGTCATCTGGACATGTATTTCCATTTTGCCCATAAGGATGGATTTTTTCAAATGCTTTGTTAAAAGCCAAGTATATTATGTTTCCAACTTTCCCTCAATAACACTGTTAAAAAAGAAAATGAGGTTAATGTATCTGGCATGACTTGTTTTTAATGAAGCCCTGTTGTCTTCTAGGGATTACCACTTCCCTTTTTTATGCCATGTCAATATAGTAATAGAATTTTGTCAATAAAAGTCAAATTCACTGGCTTTGTTTGAAGATTCATCCATTTACCCTTTTTATGAAAATTGGGACATTTTCCCCTTTTTCCATGATGTTTCAAAGATCACTAAGAGTGGCAAAGCACTCACTTGTGCCAATTCTTTCAATATCCTGGAGTGTAATTCATCTTGGCCTATTGACTATAACTAATCAAGGGCACTAGGTGCTCTTTTAATACCTCTTCATTTATCTTCAATGTCAACTATCTGCCAACTATTTTTGTTTTATTTATTTTATTATTTTTTTGTGGGGCAATGAGGGTTAAGTGACTTGCCCAGAGTCACACAGTAAGTGTGAAGTGTCTGAGGCCGGATTTGAACTCGAGTCCTACTGAATCCAGGGCCAGTGCTTTATCCACTGCTCCACCTAGCTGCCCCTTGTTTTCTTATAATATAATTTTGATTGGTAGGAAAAAGAGAAGCAAAATGATTCAGTAATTCTGCCTTTTTACCCATTATCCATATTCTGTGAACTCAAGGTAGAAAACCTGTCCCTTCTCTTTGGTCTTTCTCTTTTACTCAATGTAGTTTTTATTTAAATGTTATTTTCATTGTCCTTAGCATTCTTTGTCTGCCTCAGCTCAATGTGAGTTTTAGTTCTCCTGTTGCCAGACTTATAGGACTGTGTGATATCTTTATTTTTTTCATTTTAAAAAACCTTCTCAATGCTTTTCAATTTAGTTTCCAACCTCATAATTCAACTGAAATTACTCTCTCAAAAGTTACCAATGATCTCAGATGCTAAATTAAATAGTTTTTATGTTAGTCCTTATGCTTCTTTACCTATTTGCTGCATCTACCACTATTGAGCATCCTCTGGTCCTAAATCCCCTCTTTTCCCTGTGTTGGCCTGGTACTTTGTTCTTCTGGTTCTCCTCCTGCCTAATCACTCCTTCTCAGCCTCCCTTGCTGGTCCATCATATCACTCTCCCTAACTGGGTGTTACTCAAGGCTCTGTCCTTGGTCTCCTAATCTTACCTCTCTCCATACTATCTCAGTGATACCATTACCTCCTGTTTTGGTTAGAGTTTATCATTTCTATGCAGATAACTCCCAGATCTGTATAGTCAGCCTGACTCTCTTCCCTGAGCTTCAGTTGGGTACCACCAATTTCCTATTGGAAATTTCAAAAGTATGTCCTAGATACATTTCAAACTCAGTATACTCCACAGAAAATTCATTATTCTTTTCCCTCCTTCTACAAATGAACTTTCTTCCAAATTTCAGTTTCCCAAGTTTGTAACCATGTCACCAACCTTAATTTCTCACTTTCCCTTACCCCATATATCCAATCAACTCGACAAATCTTATTGTTTCTACCTCCACGGCTCTCACATTTGGTCGTTTCTTTCTACTCACAGTAGAGTACCACATTAGTTCAAGGCCTCATCATCTCATACCTAGATGATTGCAATAGCCTCCTAATTGGCCTTCATGCCTCAAGTCTCTCCACCTTCAAGTCCATGGTATCCAGTATTGCCAAGCTTATTTTCCTTAAGCACATATTTGACCATATAATTTCCCTACTCAATCAATTCTAGTGACTTTCTATTGACTCCAGTATAAAATATAAACTTGTCTGCTTAGCTTTTAAAGTCTTTTATAACCTTGCTAAACCTATCAGTACAGCCTCATTGGACATTATTCACTTCCCACACTCTGCAACTTAAACAAACTGATCTTTTCTCTTTCTCACACATAACACTTCATTTTCCATCTCTGTACCTTTGTTCTGGCTGTCCCCTAATGCCTTGAATACACTGTTTTGTCACTGCTGCCTCATAGAATCCCTCTTATCCTTCAATATACAGTTCAAGTACTACTGCCTTTCCCATGAAGCCTTTCCTAATCCCAATCACTAGTGCCTTCCTTCTCAAGCTACCTTGTATTTAATACTTTGCACTTTGTATTTATTCAGTACATATCTCTAGCTCACTCTCATCTGTCTGTCTGTCTGTCTGTCTATCTATCTATCTATCTATCTATCTATCTATCTATCTATCTATCTATCTACCTATCTACTTGCTGAGTTCTTTCATTAGAATGCAGTATCTTTGTGAGTAGAGATTGTTTCATTTTTTGCAGTTGTACCTTCACCACTTGGCACAGGGCTTGACATATAGTAGGCACTTAATTATTATTTGTTAATTATTTGATTTGTGTTCATCCTCAGTCACCTGTTCTTAATTCCATTTTCTATATGTGGTTTTAAAAATCTATGTTGATCTATGAGTTACCATACATCCACATTCATCTCTTTAGACAGATTCCCTTTATCCTCATCAAAACCATTTGTGTTTGTAGTTCAGAATTTCACCCTTGAGAACTTGTTGAATTGTAGGCTTTAAGATTTGTCCTATCCTTTGCTCTGAGCCCTTTAAAATATGCTCTTTCAAAATTTAGGGTACATATGGGACTAGGCTGAGTTTTCTTTCCCTTCCTTAATATAGAACAGAAGGTGGAATGATAATTTCCAAAGTTTCTATTATTTCTACTTTAACAAACATTTCCTTCTTGTCTGTCAGAAGCAGCTCCAGAATAGCTTTTACCCTTGTTGCTTCCTCTACTTTTTTTTGGCAGGGCAATGAGGGTTAAGTGACTTACCCAGGGTCACACAGCTAGTAAGTGCCAAGTGTTTGAGGCTGGATTTGAACTCAGGTCTTCCTGAATCCAAGGCCAGTGCTTTATCCACTGTACCACCTAGTTGCCCTCCTCTACCTTTTTGAAGAATGAAATTATCTCTAAGTCAAATCAGTAGTTTATCAGCTGTTCTGTTTTTGGTAGAAAAAGATGTATTGTAGAAGTCCCTATCTAAACTATCTTGTGTCTCCATGCCAGGGTTAGGATGTGTTTTCCAAACTGTCTAAAGTATTTCATTCTCCTTATTGGGTGGATTGTAGTCTTCTCATCATAATTTCAGTTCTATTTTTCTCTCCATTTATATTTACTTGCCATGACCCCTTCCATATGGTCAGAAGAAGGATCAAAGATTCAATCTTGCCTTTTTCCTGGGTAGCCCATGGCTCTTCTGTTATTTGGAAGAAAGAGCATTTCCTTTTCCTTGATACCCTCTCCTTATCTGCTCCTTGGATTCCTTGTCTTTGCAATAAATTAGCCACTGTTTGATCTATTTCATTATTCATATGTAGAATTCTGACTATTAGATGGCTAGATGGACCTTACATTTTGAGAATGCTTTAAGACATTAAAATTATGCCTTTTAGCTCTGACTGTTACTTGCTAATTAGACAGATCTTTGTCTAAGTGGGGAACTGGTTTTACTCTATTTCAAAATCACCAAAGGCAAGATCTTAAAACCTGAATATTTTACAGTGGTTTCTTTGTCCTTTTGAATCTGCTAGTTCAAAGTTAACTTGGCACTTGCACTAGTAATAGTTCTCTTTCTGTAATGTTTTTGAATGATCCTAAGTAATCCTCTTAACTTCCTAACATTGAAAGATAGGCAGTCCAGCTGTGATTGGCATGTTACAAACTGTAACTCCTGCTAACCTGAAAGGTAACTGTTGGCTTCCAATTGTGAACTTAATATTGAATCACTTGTCAATTCTCTCAAATGGTAAGCATTTTATTCACAAGATTTAGTGATGGAGTTGTAATCAGTTTTTTTTCTAACACGCATGGGTTTCTTCTTCCCTAATTTAACAGCTTATTTTGAGAAAAATGTTTTATACATTTTTAACTTATTAGTTAAGTCCATCATCTTATTAATGGTGTATATCAAAGCCCTCTCATGACTTCAGAGCTATATAATTATTACTCATACTGCCTAATAAATCTCCCATATAATATATTATGGTAACTTCACTGTTTTTCCTTTTGCTATGTCATTCTTTCTTCTTAACGAGTCTACCTCATTTTCTGACCATGTTTCCCTAAATATATATATTTTTTAATTTTTCAAGTAACGAGCATTTATTTTACTCCCCACTTATTATCTCCATTGAAATTAATAATAATAGCTAACACGTACATAATGCTGACTATATGTCAGGTGCTGTGTTCAGCACTTTATAATTATTGTCTAATTTGATCTTCACAACAAACCTGAGAGGTAGGTACTATTATTATCCTCAGTTTACAGATTAGAAAACTGAGGCAAACAGAAGTGAAATGACTTGTCTAGCATTATATGGATAGTAAGTGTCTGAGGTAGGATTTGAACTTAGGTCTTCCTTACACTAGGTCCAGAACTTTATCACATTACCTAACTTTGTATAAAAAAAAAAGAAAGAAAATCACAACCCTTGTGACAAATACACATAGTAAAGCAAACCAAATTTCCATACTGGCTGTGTAAAAATATGTCTCATTTTCCATCTTGAATCTATCTCATCTCTGTCAGAAGGTAACTATAAACGATTGATTTCCATACACATGGATGGGTTCTCTTTGCTATAGGAAATCCAAGTGGAGCTATAAGGAATGGAGACGTGTAAAAAGGTTTCTTGAGAGAAAGGAAGATGACACCCTGTTGGTTTTCTGTAACTATGGTTGGTCATTGCACTGAAAAAAGTTCTTTTCTCTAAAAGTTCCTTGTCTTTACCATGGTGTTATTGTATATGATGCTCTCCTGGTTTTCTTCACTTTATTGTCCGTTGTTCATACAAGTGTTCCCAGTTTTCTCTGAAATCATCCTTTCTGTCATTTCTTAGGGTGCAATAATGTTCTACTATATTCATAGAACATAATTCGTGGAGCCATTCTTCAATTGCTGGTTTTTGCCTTAGTCTACAGTTCTTTGCCACAATAAAAAGGGTTTCCAGAAATATTTGTGAACATATGGGTCCTTTTTCTCTTTTTGTGATCTTTTTAGGATGTAATCCTAGGAGTGCAATCACTATGTAAAAGGATATGCATAGTTTAGTAATTTGGGTGGCATAGCTCTACATTTCTTTCCAGAAAACCAGACCAATTCATAACTTTACCAAAAGTATATCAATATGCCTGTTTTCTTGTAACATTTATCATTTTTCTTTTTTATTAATTTTGCCAACCTGAGTGGTATGAGATAGAACATCAGAGTTACCTTGATTTTTATATAAGCAATTTGGAGCTCACCTCCCAATATGGCTATTGATAGCTTGGATTTCTTCTTTTGAAAATGGCCCTTCAAAAGAATCCACCAATCACTTCCTGAAAGAGATCCCAAAAGGAAAACTTCCAAGAATATTACAGCCAAATTCCAGAGATCCCAGGTCAAGGAGAAAATATTGCAAACATCTAGAAAAAAGAAATTCAAATACTGTGGAGCTACAATAAGGATAAAACAAGATCTAGCAGCATCTACATTAAAAGAACAGAGGGCATGGAATATGATATTCCAGAGGGCAAAGGAACTGGGACTACAGCCAAAAATCACCTACCCAGCAAAACTGAGTATAATCTTTCAGGGGAAAAATGGGATGTCAATAAAAAAGAGGACTTTCAGGCATTTGTGATGAAAGACCTAAACTGAATAGAAAATTTGACTTTCAAATACAAGATCCTAGAGAAGCATAAAAAGGTAAACAAGAAAAAAGAAATCATGAGGGATATTAAAAGATTAAACTGTTTACATTCCTGCATGGGAAGATAATACTTCTAACTCATAAGATCATTCTTAGTATTAGGGCAGCTCAAAGGAATATACTTAGACAGAGGGCACAGGTGTGAATTGAATATGAAGGGATGATATCTATAAAGCATTTATTTTTTGTTTATCCTTGCTTTCTGTGGGGGTAGGCAGGGTGGGAAGGCTGGATATGGGCTTGGGGTCTCCTGGATCCAGGGCTGGTGCTTTGTCCACTGTGTCACCTAGCTGACCCATGATGACATCTTCAAAATAAAGTTAAGGGGTAAGAAGAATGCACTAGAAGAAAGGGAAAGGGAGAGGTGGACTGGAGAAAAGTAGCTTACATAAAAGAAACAAGAAAGAGCTTATGGAGTGGAGGGGAAGATGGGGAAGGAATGGGGGAGTGAGTGAGCCTTACTCTCATCAGAATTGGCTCAAAGAAGGAATAACATACACACTCAAGTGGGTATAGTAATATATTGTGCCCTGAGGGAAAGTGGGAGGGGAAAGAGATGGGTGGGGGAGAGGTGAAGGAAGGAAGAGCAGATTAAGGGAAGAGGCAATAAAAAGCAAAACACTTTCAAAGAGGGATAGGGTGAAGGAAGATAGAAAATAGAGTAAATATTAAGGAAGGGAAAAAGATGGAGGGTAACACAGTTAGCAATAGTAACTGTGAAAGAAATGATGAGAAGGATGCTATCAGAAGGATGTATGAAAAATACAAACCATCAACAGAGGAAGAACTGATGGTATCTGAATACAGACTGAAGTATAATTTTATTTGTTAGCTTCTCTTTCTAAAGGTATTTTGTTTATTTTCTTTCACAACCTAACTAATGAGAAGATGTTTTGTATAACTGCACATGTATGACATATTGAATTGCTAGATTTCATAGGAAGGGTAGAAGAGGGAAGGAGGAAGAAAATTTAGAACGCAAAGTTTTAAAAAATCAATGTGAGGGGCAGCTAGGTGGCTCAGTGGATAGAGCACCAGCCCTGGAGTCAGGAGGACCTGAGTTCAAATCCGATCTCAGACACTTAACACTTACTGGCTGTGTGACCCTGGGTAAGTCACATAACCCCAATTGCCTCACCAAAAAAAGCAAAGCAAAACAAAACAAAACAAAATCAATGTGAAAAGTAATTATGAGCAGGAGGAGTTGAGAGAAACCTGGAAGGACTTACATGAACTGATGCTGACTGAGAGGAGCAGAACCAGAAGAACATTGTACACAGTTACATCAACATTATGTGATAGACTGGGCTCTTTTTAGCAATGCAATGGTCCAAAACAATTTCAAAGTACTTCATGATAGAAAATGTTTTCAATATCCAGAAAAAAAAAAAAAACTGTGGTTTATGAATACAGATTGAACCATATTGTTTCTACTTTGCAGCTGTTTTTCCCCCTTCTTTTTTGAGGTTTTTCCCTTGTGCTCTGATTCTTCTTTCACAATATGACTAATGCAGAAATATGTTTAATGTGATTGCACATATATAACCTATATTAGATTGCTTTCAGTCTTGGGGACGGGGGGAGAGAAAGGAGGGTGGGAGAAAATTTGGAACTAAAAATCGTATGAAAACAAATGTTGAAAACTATCCTTCTATGTAACTGTAAATAATAAAATACTAAATAAGAAAAAAGGAGGGGGTTGTTAATATAGGGGGTGGGTTGGAGGAAGAATATTGCAATGGTGACTGAAAGAACTTAATTTCCTTTTCAAGGAAAAGGCATCATTATCAGAACCACAGAGCAGATCTAAGTCAGGGAATTGCAAAATCATAAAATCTTCAAATGAGAAGGGACTCTAAAACCCCTCTTGTCCAACCTGGAGGTCAACAAGAATCCATCCTACTTTGTACTCTCTATGTGGTCACTAATATGGGGTTGAAGACTTCCACTGAGGGGAACCCCCTACTTCTGAAGGCAACATATCTTGCTTTTGGATGATTCTAATTGGTAGGCAATTTTTTTTCTTACCTCAATCCTAAAGTTACCTCTGTGTAACTCCCACCCATTGCTTCTAATTCTGCTGTAAGGGTCTAAGCAGAAAAATTAAAATCCTTCATCTACCCCTCAGCCTTCAAATACTTGAAGACAGCCATCTTAAACACCCAGGTCTTTTCTCTGGGCTAAAACATTTCCAATTCCTCACCTGTTTCTCATAAAGCTTGATCTTGAGGCCATCCATCATCCTAGTTGTCTTCCTCTGGATGTTCTTCTCAGAAGCAGATAGGTAATAATGGATAGAGCACAGGCCTGGAATCAGGGAGAACTAAGTTCAAATTCTACTTCAGATCTTACTGTGTGACCCTGGGCAAGCCATTTAACCTTGCTTTGGGTTCTTCAACTGTAAAATGAAGATAATAATGGCATCTACCTTGCAGGGTTATTGTGAGGATCTGTAATGATTGGAATGACACCACCTGCTGGAGACTTACTGTAGAAAAGCTCTGCCATGAAAGGAAGGTCTTTGAGGGTAAGACCATGCGTCTTTTCTTAGGCATCAGGAAGTGACGTTTGCTGGTGGGAGGAGGAAGGGAGAGTCGGGCGTTCTGTCTCTCTCTCTTTCCTTTGGACTCTGGTAGAGAGCGGAGCTAGAAATGTGCTCTCCCTTTAATAGATAGATGAATCTAGGCCTTTCTCTCTTTACCAAATTCTTATTCTCCTTAATGAATGCTTAAAAGCCTAACTCTTGCTAAAGCTTATAATTTATTGGCAACTACTCATTAGATATTTTAGAAAGAGTAGCTAGAATTTTAGCCCCTTTAACAGATCAAATAAGATATTTGTAAAGTATTTGGCCCAATGCACACGGTAGGTACTAAATAAATACTTGTTTCCTTCCTTCTTTCCTCCTATGTATGTATTTCCTAAAATATAGCATATAGAACTGAATACCAAAAAATATAGCATATAAAATTGAATACCTGGGCAGAGTATCTGTTTCTTTTCTATGGAACATCTACTTTTGGTTTCTACAGCTCCAGGAGATGGGGTCCTTCCCTAATTCTCTACAGTCAAAATGTTCATAGTTCCATGGGGGAAATGGGATCAAAATCACAGGGGAAATAACATATTCAAAAAATAAGAGGGTCACATGGTATTGCATTAAGTGAGATTGGTACATACTGTGCTAAAAACATCCCTGAAGATGTGGGGGGGAAAGGACACTAATCCATTGTTGATGGAGTTGTGAATTGGTCCAACCATTCTGGAGAACAATTTGGAACTATGCCTAAAAGCTGTAAAAGTGTGCATATCCTTTGACCCAGCAATATCACTCTTAGCTCTGTGTCACAAAAAGATCAAAGGAAAAGGGAAAAGGACCTATTTGTACAAACATATTTATAGCAGTTCTTTTTATGGTGGCAAAGAATTAGAAATCGAGGGGATGTCCATCAATTGGGGAATATCTGAACAAATTGTAGTATATGATTTTGATGAAATACTATTGTGCTATAAGAAATTATGAGAGGATGGTCTCAGAAAAACCTGGGGAGACCTTTATGGATTGATGCAAAGTGAAGTGAACAGAACCAGTATACCACTGTACACAGTAACAGGTATATTGTAACAATGATGAGCTGTGAAAAACTTTACTATTCAAATCAATACAATGATCCAAGAGAATTCCAATACAACAGTCCAAGACATGATGAAAAAGGCTATTAACCTTCAGAAAGAGAATTTGTGAACTCTGAATAGAAATTGAAATATAATTTTTTTACTTTAAAAAAGAAAAAAAGAAAAAAAAAGAAAATGGCCCTTCTATAAAACTGTGCATACTCCTTGCACAATTTGTACAAAATTGTTTATAACAGTTCTTTTTTCGGTGGTGACAAATAATTGGAAATTGACGGAATGCCCATTAATTGGGCAATGGCTAAACAAGTTGTGATATATGATTGTAATGGAATACTTTTGTGGAATAAGAAATGATGAGCAGGGAGATTTCAGAAAAACCTGGGCAGTCTTAAATGAACTGACACAACATAAAGTGAGCAGAACCAGGAGAACCTTGTACACAGTAACAGCAGTATAAATACAATCAACCATGAAAAACTTAGCATCTCTAATCAAGACAATGATCCAAGACAATTCCAAAGGACTCATGGTGAAAAATGCTATCCACCTCCAGAGACATAACTTATGAACTCTTGGTTCAAATTGAAGCAGACTTTTTCTACTTTCACTTTCATTTTTCTTTTTGGTGTATTTTCTTTTGCAACATAGCTAATGTGGAAATATTTTTTGCATTACTTCACATATATAATCAATATCATATTGCTTGCCTTTTCAAGGAGGGGAAAGGGGTGGAAGGGAGAAAATTTTTAAACTCAAAATTTTTAAAATGAATGTTATTTTTATGTAATTGAAAAGTAATGAAATATATGTGTGTATATGTAAAAAGTGAATGACCCCATGACCAATCATCAATCAGAAAATGGCTCTTAGTCTTTTAAATTTGAGTCAGTTATTTATATGTCTTAGAAATGAGACCTTTATCAGAGAGACTTGCCGCAAAGATTTTTTTCCCAGTTCACTGTTTCCCTTTTAATTTTAGCTGCATTCAACTTCCATACTTTTTAAAAAAAAACTTTATTTCATTTTTTAAATTAACAAACCACTCTATCTTCCTCCAACATCCTGCCTCCCCAATGAAGAAAGAAAAACAAATCCTTTGCAACAAATATGCATAATCAATAACTATTATTATTCAGTTTTTGGCCCAGATGATTGTCCATTTGCAATTCCTATCAAAGATATATTTACTAAGAGACTAATTTAATGGTCTGCCCATCTAAATTCTTGTCATTATCGGAATAATATGGATTCCTCTTGTATTTTTTTTCCTGCATGGATTACTCAGGTAAGCTCTTCTGAATGGTCCTACATCTCAGAGAATGCTTGAAGTATTCCAAGGATTGATGTAATCAGCACAATGTCACAAGCAAATAGAACCTGGAGAACTTCAGTAGCCACAGAAAATCTCTCTTCTCTTCACAGTATATCATCCATGACTTTGATAAATGCCTTTGGCAAGTGTACCCAATTTTACTTCTCAATTCATGTTGGTACTCAAATTATCATTGAACAAAATGATCTTTGTAGCTGCATCTTAGAATCATATGCACAGCATATTTGTGGAAGATTTTTTTGGAGGAGAATTTAAACTATCTTTTCATAATCAACAAACAATAAATACAATAGTATGTCATATTCTATACACCTTTAGGTCATTGGAGAGCCTAAAAGATTGACCTAGTATAGAAAATTGTCTCCAATAACCTGCCTGTTTCTTTTTTATATTTCTATCAAGAATAACCTTGATATGTGCATATACAATTCCAATAAAGATTTCATTAAAAGGAAATACAGGAATATGGGTAAATAACTGATTATTTCCTCTTGGTTGAGAAGTAATAATTTCAATTATGTTATGATTCCCCCACCCCCGATTATTTTGTTAGACTCTTGGGACATCTGAATTGAAAAGAAAAGCATACCTCTTCAAGACAGCAGCTATGTATACCTCTACATATACATGGTTATTAGTGTAACAAGTGTCTCAAAGCCCATTTACAACACTCCACTCATTGCTTAAAATCTCTATGTGGGATGGTGTTGGCAAGAGCCTAGCTGACTAGATATTCTGGTCTTTTTGTTTTCACTTCTGAGAGAAAATACATGGGGTCATAGATTCCATTTAGGGTGAAGTCCCTGAAAGAAGCCAACATGAAGAGAAGCCAGCACCACCATTGTAACCCTATACTAGACACTTTGGGTGAGATTCCCCTTAGGTGAGATTTGGGATTTTCTCTTGTTGAGCTCAGATTTCTCACTCCCAATGGAAAAAACTCATTCATTCTGTGGATTGTCTGTCATTTTCTCATCTGAATACTTTATCTGATTTCTGTTTGCTATTGACTCTGATAAATAGGTTTATTTGCTTTTTTTCTCTGAGTGTTTATTGTGGAAATGGCATTTTGAGGAGGGAGTCAAGCTTTGAGTATATAGCCTGGGGCACTCCTTCCACATTAAAGTGTAGCAAACAGAATGTAGTATGAACATAAAAATGATTTCCCTAATACCAATAGTGCTTTGGGGGATAGGAAAATATTCTTGCCTAGAACTCCCTTTCTCAGAGGTGAGCCCACTTAGTATCCTTTACAGAAGGATGAGCAAAAGAAACTCTAGATATATCTATTCATGCTTCCATGTGAACCACATTAAGATAGACTATGGGGGCAGCTAGGTGGTTCAGTGGACAGAGCACCAGCCCTGGAGTCAGGAGTACCTGAGTTCAAATCCAGCCTCAGACACTTAACACTTACTAGCTGTGTGACCCTGGGCAAGTCACTTAACCCCAATTGCCTCAATAAAAAAAAAAAGAAAAAAAAAGACAGACTATGGGTGAAATATAGTACACCACTCTTTACATTAATTATGGCTAAATAATTTCTGTGTTTTCAGACAATATTAATATATTACTTTGATATTTGTGTTTATTTTGTGTGGTACTAGAAAACATGGTCCTTGAGTTTGGAAAACAGAATGAGGGAGATTCCAAGTAATAGATGTAAAATTTGTGTTGTGGTACTAAGGATTAAGTTGATACAGAGATTAGTGGTATGAGTCAGAGGGAGAAAGAGAGTAATTACAATAAATTAATAAGTAAGAGTGAATAAGGGTGTGCCCCCTGTAAAGATTCCCAGTAGCCTGTGAGCTTTTCTTGGCAAAAACTCTTGATGTTCCATACATCAGAGCTCTAGCAGCTTTATAAGTGAATATTATTTAAGAGAGTTGTGATTAGCTCCTTCCTGGGATCAACTCCAACCCAAGACCTGCTCTCTTGATTGCTATATCCCTAATCTGGACTTCCATATGTTGAGGAGTCACATTACACTTGCTTCATTCACAGCCCAAGTCACTCACCAGATATTTTGCCTTCTCACCAGCCTTGTGGGCATTTTCCCCTATTTTCTTTTCCCCTTTATATTTTATTTTCCTCTACTGGCTTCCTCCTTAAGTTCCTTAACAGTAAGGACCATCTTGTTCTCTTGGATTTTTGTCCCCATTGTTTAGCATGATTCCTGGAATATAGGAAGCAGTTAAACACTTAATATGAGCAGAACCCAAAAAAAGATGGGCTGAGGTAATTTTCCATTCAAAGATGGCGTAGAAGTTCAGCATGAGGGGTCTGCTGTACTGGGGTTGGAGTGGAGCCCAATCCTGTTGTCTCAACAACACAGATCCAGTCCCAGGCAGGCTGTACCAGGGAAATTTACCCCCAGAGCCTCTGAATCAGTTGTAGCATCAGCATCTTCTGGAAGTAAGCTCATAGTCTGGTGAGAGGGCTGAGTGGTTGGCTGGGGGCGGGGGGGGGGAGGAGAATACAGGGGCTTCTACTGGAGCTGAGGTAGAATTAGGTTGTTCTACCCCAGCTGGGAACCAGGAAGTAATCTTGAGTGGTGATGGCCCAGGTTGGGGAGGGATGCAGGCTTGCCAGAGCTATTAACCCAGTGAAACAAAATTTTGTTTCCTGGTTGGATAGCAAGTAGTATTGGGGTTATTTACAGACCAGAGCACAGGCCAGGCAAGTGAAGACCTTGCCCCTCCTTAAATTGTACCACCTTGGACCCACTGAAGCTTGGGACAGTGTAGCCTGGAAACAGTGCCCCACTTTAAGAAGGAGTTAAAGTCAAGAAATAGGCAGGCAAGATAAGCAGACAGAGAAAGATGTGGACCATAGAAAGCTTCTTTAGTGACAAGGAAGATCTAGGTGCAACATCAGAAGAGGATAGCAATGTCAGGGCTCCTACATCCAAAGTTCCCAAGAAAAATATGAGTTGGTCTCAGGCCATAGAGGCCCTCAAAATGGACTTTGAAGATAAAGTAAGAGAGCTAGGGGGAAAAATGAGAGTGATGCAGTAAAGTCATGAGAAAAAAAAAGTTAACAGCTTGAAAAGCCAAATGGAAAAGCTCTCTGAAGAAAATAATTGCCTAAGAATTAGGATTGAACAAATGGAAGCTAGTGACTTTATGAGAAACCAAGACACAATAAAGCATATCCAAATGAATAAAAAAATACAGGGTAATGTGAAATATCTTCTTGGAAAAACAGCTGACCTGGAAAATAGATCCAGGAGAGATAATTTGAAAATCATTGGACTACCTGAAAACCATGATCAAAACAACAGCTTAGACATCAGTTTCCAAGAGATTGTCAGGGAAATTTCTCCTGATATTCTAGAAATAGAATGTAAAATAGAAATTGAAAGAATCCACTGATCATCTCCTGAAAGAGATCCCAAAATGAAAACTTCCAAGAATATTATAGCACTTAATAAATGCTCTCTCTCTCTCTCTCTCTCTCTCTCTCTCTCTCTCTCTCTCTCTCTCTCTCTCTCTCTCTCTCTCTCTCTCTCCCTACCTATCTATCTATCATTTTATCTATCTACTTTCTGATTTTCAATTAACTGGAAAAAATATATGCATGCTGGCTCCTAGTATCCATACCATGGAGTGGCTCTGGGTTTGAGGGGATAGTTATGAAAGAGTTCTCTCAGTCATAGCATAACTGAATGTCACAGTTCTGAGTGCCCAAGATTTTTCACAGGAAAAGAGGGTCCCCAGGGCTGGAGGAAGAGGTGAAATAGAATAGGAAGGGAAAGAACAAGTAGACCCCAAACCCAGCATATAAATGAAATCACGCTGAATGTAAGTGGGTTCTTTGGGGGGGGGGTGCAGTGAAGGTTAAGTGACTTGCCCAGGGTCACACAGATAGTAAGTGAATCTGGATTTGAACTCAGGTTCTCCTGAATCCAGGGCCAGTGCTTTATCCACTGCACCACCTAGCTGCCCCCTGTAAGTGGGTTCTTAACACTGGCCCTCCTTGAGACATATTGATAATTGGTAACTAAATATCTTCAAAATTGTCTTATCCCAGCATGGATGTATTTTGTATATAACCCTGAACTTATTTATTCTCTAGAATCATTACCAAAAAAAAAGCCTTAGTAGCTCAAGTTGTTTGCCTGTGCACCAGGCAGACATTAACCAGTTTTCCCTAAATGGCTTTTGTTGACTTTAATGGACTTCTGAGAAGTGTTGGTGGACATACTGGAGAAACTGGGGCATCCTGAAAGGACTTTTATCATCACATGACTGATAAACACAAGAGATTATTGAGCTTGAAGTACAAAGTAAAAACTGAAGAGAATTAGGTACAGATTAGGAGACATCAGGTACAAATAGAGCCAGGGAATAATAGAAGAAGCAGTAAAACATACATCTTTTTACATGATTTAAACATAAAGGGTTGATTCCATAAGTAAATCAGGAAATCAAGGTATAGTTTACCTGTCAGATCTATGGAGAAGGAAAGAATTTATGACAAACAAGAGATAGAGAGCATTATGAGATATAAATGGATAACTCTGATTACATTAAATTTAAAAAGCTTTTGCACAAACAAAACCAATACAACCAAGATTAGAAGGAAAGCAAAAATCAGGGAAACAATTTTTACAGCAATATTTTTACTCTGATAAAGGTCTTATTTCTCAAATATATAAAGAACTGAGTCAAATTTATAGGAATAAAAGTCATTGAACAATTAATAAATGGTCAAAGGATATGAATAGTTTTCAGATGAAGAAATCAAAGCTATCTATAGTCATATGAAAAAAGTTCTCTAAATCATTATTGATTACAGAAATGCAAATTAAAACAACTGTTATATACAACCTCACGCCTAACATATTGGCTAAAATGATAGAAAAGGAAAATGTTGGATGATGGAGGGGATGTGGGAAAATTTGGAAACTAATGCACAGTTGGTGGAATTTTGAACTTATCTAACCATTCTAGAGAGCAATTTGGAACCATGATCAAAAGGCCTTAAAACTGTGCTTACCCTTTCATCTAGCAATATCACTGCTACATCTGTATCTCAAAGAGATTTTTTGGGGGGGACTTATTTGTACAAAAATATTTATAGAAGCTCTTTTTGGCGTGCCTAAGGAATGAAAATTGAGGGGATGCCCATAAATTGGGCCATGGTTGTGTTATAAGAAATGATGAGCAGGTTCATTTGAGAAAAATCTGGAAAGACTTAAGCAGAACCTGGAGAACATTGTGCACAGTAATAGCAATATTGAAAAATGATAAACTGAGAATTACTTAGCTAATCTCAGCAATACAATGATCCAAGAAAATTCCAAAGGATTCATGATGAAAAATGCTATGTACCTTCAGAGAAAGAACTGATAGAATCTGACTGCAAATCAAAGCATACTATTTTTCACTTTATTTTTTCATTTTTTTTTCTCTTTGGGTCTCTCTTTACGTGTAATTGGGGAAAATTAAAATATTATTTAAAATTTTTTCCAGACCTTTATTTTTCCAATTCCATGTAGAGATATTTTTCAACATTCACTTTCTTAAGATTTTGAGTTCCAAATTTTTCTCCCACTGTCCCTTCCCTACCCCTTTTGAAGCCAGGAAGCACCTGATATAGGTTATACATTACAATTATATTAAACATATTTCCACATTTGTTATGTTGTAAGAGAAGAATCAGAAAAAAGGGGGAAAAACAAGAAAGAAGAAGCAACAATAGCAGCAAAAACAGCAACAAAAGTGAAAATAGTATGTTTCAATCTGCATTCAGACTCCATAGTTCTTTTTCTCTATGTGGAGAGCATTTTCCATCATGAGTCTTTTGTATTGTCTTGGATCATTGTATTGCTGAAAAGAGCTAAGTCTGTCACAGTTCATCATCACACAATGTTGTTGATAGTGTGTACAGTGTTCTCTTGGTTCTGCTCCTTTCACTCAGCACCAATTAATGTAAATCTTTCCAGGTTTTTCGGAAATCCATTTGCTTATTCCTTCTTATAGCATTCCATTACATTCATATACCATAACTTGTTCAGCAAATCACCAATTGATGGGCATCCTCTTAGTTTCCAATTCTTTGCCACCACAAAAAGGGTTGCTATAAATATTTTTTGTACATATAGGTCCTTTTCCCTTTTTTATGATCCCTTTGGGATATAGACATTGTAGTGGTATTGCTGAGTCAAAGGGTATGTACAATTTTATAAAATTGCTCTCCAGAATGATTGGATCAGTTCACAATTCTACCAAGTGCATTAGTGTTCCAGTTTTCCCACATCTCCTCTAACATTTTTGTCAGATCAGCCAACTAGATAGATGTGAGGTGGTACCTCAGAATAGTTTTAATTTGCATTTCTCTAATCAGTAGTGATTGAGAATATTTTTTCATATGGCTATATATAGCTTTAATTTCTTCATCTGAAAACTGCCTGTTCATATCCTTTGACCATTTGTCAATTGGGGAATGACTTGTATTCCTATATATTTGATTCAGTTCTCTATATATTTTAGAAATGAGGTTTTTATCAGAAACACTGCCTGTAAAAATTGTTTCCCAGCTTTCTGCTTTCCTTCTAATCTTGGCTGCAGTGCTTTCATTTGTACAAAACGTTTAAATTTAATGTAATCAAAATTATCCATTTTGCATTTAGTAATATTCTCTATCTCTTATTTGGTCATAACTTCTCCTCTCCATATCTTTGAGAAGTAAACTATTCTTTCTTCTCTGAATTTGCCTTTGGAATCACCCTTTAAGTCTAAATCATGTGCCTATTTAAAAAAAAAATTTTTTTCATTTGTAGTTTTGATTTCCAAATTTTATCCCTCTTTCCCTTTCCCCCTGAGGTAATAAGCAATCAGATGTGGGTCATACATGCCCAATTATGTAAAACATTACTATATTAGTCATTTTATATAAGAAAACTTGAATAAAAGAAAAAATGAAACAAAGTGAAAAATAGCATGCTTCAGTCTAAGTTCAATCAATGTCAGTTTTTTCTTTGGAGGTGGATAGTATGCTTCATTAGTCCTATGGGATTGTCTTGGATCATTGTATTGCTGAGAATAGTTAAGTCATTCACATTGATTGATTTGTGCATGCTTGTGTTTTGGTGAGACCACAGCTTCTCTTAAGTCACTACATGTGAGGTATAAGTGAGAATTTGAAGGGTTGATTCCCATCAAATCCCAAGTGTTTCATCCCTTTTTATGAGTCTCATGTATATTTGGAGTTGATTTTAGTTTATTCTATTTCTTTTTGAGCTAACCTGATTATTATATCATTAGTAGATTCAACCCCCAGTTAGAATGCCCTATGTTTTTACAGGAAATCATTGAAAAGCTATGATCCACTATCTATGATCTTATAAATATGGGGTTCCTTATGTATTGTAGGACCTGGAGAACTTTTCTCTAAGTTTACATCTCCTAGGTTCATAAATTCATAGATTTAGAACTAGAAAGGACTTTAGAAATTATCAAGTCTAATATAGAATAATGAAAATAGATAATTTAGAAATTATCAAGCCTCCTCCCATCTTATAGATGAAGAAACTGTAGCCTAGACCATTGTGATTTTCCTAAGCTCACAGAGGCAGAGCTGAGATTCAAACCCAGGTCCTCTGACCATACATTGGCAAGGCTCCAATGGAGAAATTTACAAGCTGCCTCTTTCTCTAGAGGAATGCACAAAGGAACTTTCACACGGGACAATTTTGTTTCTCACCTGAGGGGTAGGGAGATGAGTTTCAGGCAATTTTGTGTCTCTAATCTCTGCTGGGAACATCCCATATGCTCTGTAAACACATTCAAGACCAGACCTTACCGTTGTGGAAAAGCTATTTCCCCCATTTCCTTTCCTTTCCTCTCCCCGCTTCCCCCCTTTTTAATTTTTTTTTTTAGTGAGGCAATTGGGGTTAAGTGACTTGCCCAAGGTCACACAGATAGTGTTAGGTGTCTGAGGTGAGATTTGAACTCAGATACTCCTGATTCCAGTCTCACCCCTTTTTTTAGCTGTTTGATGAATTTTAATTTTGTCTCTTTCTTACTGGTTTGAGTTGGGACTGTTACTTATAAGAAGCAGGTAGGCAGTAATCTATAAGGACTTTGTAAAATGTTGTTTGTTGAATTTATATAACTTTTATTTGGGAGTGAGTATAATCCCCAGGCCTATTAGCTGTGGAAGATCTGGGCCCTTGCAAAAGACTATGAATTGGGGATTATTTGAGAAATGTGCTGAGCGTACCACTGAGACACCTTTTATGGCATTCAGGAGGCCATTAAGAATTGTACCTTATAAACCTTGTTAAGACTTTTTTTTTTTAGTGAGGCAATTGGGGTTAAGTGACGTGCCCAGGGTCACACAGCTAGTGAATGTTAAGTGTCTGAGGCCCCATTTGAACTCAGGTACTCCTGATTCCAGAGCCGGTGCTCTATCCACTGCACCATCTAGCTGCCCCTTGTTAAGACTTTTTGATACAAGACATTAAGGGGAGCTTTTCAAAGGACAAGCCTCAAGCCTCCCTAGTCTTCAGAGACCTTTCTAGAAATTTAAGATTCTCATCTTTTGTTTTAGAATATGTTTCCCTCCTGCATGAGAATGTTCTTCAGTAAAACCTCCTCTCACTATTGAAGAGAGATTTCCTCCTTCCTTTCTCTGTTTTAAACATTCCCTTTACCATTTACCTATTGTCTGATAACTCCTCTTTTCCCAAGAGACTGAAGGTATTACTTCCCTTCACTGTTAGCCATTGATGTGATTAAGGTACATCACAATTCTCCCTCCATCTTCTTCCCCTTTCCCATTTATGTACCCTCTCATTCTGCAGTTTAGTTCTATGAAACAATGACAATGCTCCAACAATAGCAAGAACCACAACAACATTGATTCTTCCACCATCACTTTTTCTATTTAAGTTTCACTTTCATTTTTGTCTTCATGTGTACTTTTAGAGAGTAATCTTTTAATGGTTCCTCTGTTATTTTGTTGTTGTTATTCCCATGTGTGAATTTCTCTTTTTAGTTATTTTTTCTTGGATAGTTTACTTTGTTATTTGTACCTTTCTTGGTTGCTATATTTGTTTTCCTCAGTTTGTCCTCCCTTCTCCCATTCTGTTGTTTGGGGTGTTTACAAAACAAACAATCTGCTCACTTTTTTGGATAGCAATTCTTCAAATGGTTCTCTTAAATGTCCATTTTTTTTTTTCAATGATGACTAGGCTCAGATTTTTAATGTATGATAGTTCCTTTTGAGTTGCATGTTGGGTTCTTTTGCACTTCAGAACATGTTATTCCATTCTCTTCTGTGATTTTTGGTGGACACAAAACAATCTTGTGCTATTTTAATTTCCTTTCTTTTAAAATTGAAGGTCTTTGTATTCCCAGTCATTTGCAGAATTTGTTATTTATCATTTCTATTATTACTTTTAACCACTATGTGTTTTTGTATTTGCAGCATAGCCTTTGATTTTTGTTGGTTTTTGTCCCCTGGAGGTGACTGATTGGCCCTTTGTTTTCTGTGTTCAGAAATCTTGGACAGTTTTATTGAATTATTCCTTACAATATTCAAGTTGTTCAAGTTTTTTTTTTTTTTTACTTATGTTCTTTTGGGAGACCTAGAATGATTGTCTCTCTACATCCTATCTTTGAGATAAATGTTTTGCCTGTATAGAGACCATGTCCTTTTTGACATTATTGCTTTCATGTCTCTTCTCCAGGTTGCCCTTTAGTTCTATTTGAATTCCCAATCAGTTCTTTTCTTTTTTGCTTCTTTCTCACCATAAATTCAAGTATTTCTATCCTACCAATTATTTCTCCTATTGGACTTTTAGGATTCCTATTTCTATGTAGAATCCTTCAGGTACCTCCTGTTGTGGTTTCATGATCTCTCAGTGATTTTCAGGATTACCTGCCTTTTCAGGTATTGCTCCATTTTCCTGTCTTACAATATAGTATTTATTCAGAGATGTTTGGATTTCTTTAGATGGCCTGAAGAAATGATGAATAGGATGGGAAGACTTATATGAACTGATGCAAAGTGAAGTGAATAAGTAGAACATTGTACATAGCAACACAACTATGATCAACTGTGAAAGACTTAGCTAGTCTGATCAAGACAATGATCCAAAATAATTCCAAAGGATCTATGGTGAAAAATGCTATCTGCTTCCAGAGGGAGAACTGATGAACTCTGAGTGCAGATTGAAGTATACTGTTTTTTCATTCTTTATGGGTTTTTTGCCTTTTTCGGGTAACATGGCTAATATGGAAATGTTTTGCATGATTTCATATATATAAAATGGTGGGGGAAGGTAGGTGAAATGGAGAGGATTTTGAACTCAAAATTTTAAAAAATGAATATTAAAAAAAATAGGTGTAGTGATATACATCTTTCCTTCTGTTAATTTCTAATGATTTATCTGTGCTCAAGATTTTTAACTGAGTCTTCTTTCTTCTGAGATCTTTGGTAATTTATGTCTTTTAACCTTTAGTTTCCTTTTTCTCATTTTCTACTATATGTCCCTTTGATATTGGATCCTCCAAGGGCTGGACCTCAAAACTATCTCAGGCTCCTCTCATACTGGGTAATTGACTTTCTACCAGCCTAAGTCCCTTCCCCAAGTAATGTCTCTGCAGACAGTATGGTTCTCTGGCTACAGAGTTGGGTGGCAAAGCTCTCACAGTGCCACCATTAAAGCATGACCAAATCTTTGGATTTTCTAAACCTCCACTTCCTCCACACTGGGTGGGAATGTAGGGGAAGAGTTAAGTTCTGTTGCTTATTTGCATAAAATTGCTTGGAGAGTGCAGAAGGTGGAAGTGGATGTGCTTTCAGACACTCCATTAACAGTAAGGGATTTCCTAAGCAGAAACCAGAACATAAGCCCAAATATTCCTTTATATAGTCCTGTTAGAGAATGGGGGGCCGGTGAGGGAAGAGGTGCTATACAAGCAAGTTAAGGATTAGGGATTGGTTTTCCTGTTGTTTATTTCTCAGGTTTTTTACCTTGTCAAGGTTCTTACTGTTTTAGCTTGTGGAAATAGCTGCAATTACATTAGTTCTTGAATATAATTCTTTTGGAGAGTTTTGAGGGCTTGTGAGGAATTGAAAAGAAAAGTCTAGTCCTTCATTTTGTTGGTCATGTGACCTGTAAATCACTGTTTTACATCTAAGATAATAAATTCCTTTGATATATAAAGCCCTTCACAGTCAGACTCCAGTAACCTTTCTAAGTTTTCCCTCATGTACCCTACTCTCCAGCCAAAACACTCTTGCCAAATCGTCTTCTTTGATTGTTTCTTTATCTAACATTCCATCTCCTATCTCCATGCCTTTGTAAAATTTGCTTTCATTAGACTCTGAATTCTTTGAGATCAGGGCCTGGTTTTTGTTGTTGTTTTTGTATGACTTGGGTTTAGCATAGTCCTTGGCACATAGAAGGCATTTAATAAATGGTGGTTGAGTGTCATTATCTGTACTACTTGGAACCTCTAGTTCACTTCAAGGTTTAGTTCAAGTACCAACTCCATCAAGAGGTATTTCCTGACACACACACACCCCAGTTTTTAGTGCCCCATTTAATAAATGTTTATGCCTTTTTTAGGTTTAAAATATTTACTTCTCCATTAATGTGTTGTTTTCCTAGTTAGACTGTCAGCTCCTTGAAGGAGGGAATGTTTTGTTTTTGTCTTTGTATCCCAAACACCCACAACATTGGAGATACTTAATACAATTTTTTTTGCAGGGCAATGAGGGTTAAGTGACTTGCCCAGGGTCACACAGCTAGTAAGTGTCAAGTATCTGAAGTCATATTTGAACTCAGGTCCTCCTGAATTCAGGCCCAGTGCTTTATTCACTGTGCCACCTAGCTTCCCCCAATACATTTTTGTATGATTATTAAAAAACATAACTCAGCCATTCTCTGCTTCTTTTTCTAATACGCTGTTACTATCCTCATAGATTTAGAAGTATGGGGCTGAAGGTTATTTTGCTCCATGGCCAAGTAATTCATAATTTCTGTGATGAATCTCTCCATACTTAACTAGCCTACACATCTAAGAAGCATTCTACTGACAGGGCTAAATTGTCAAGTGTAAAAAAAATCTTATAAATAGGTTCCGTTTCCATTATTATAAAAGATGGCGGCCTGGTTTGACAGGCCTGGAGTAGTACAGAGTATAGAAGATAATTACTCTCCTTTCACCTTCTGGGTGAGATAAGCAACCTCTCAGTTGTAGCTTTCCAGTGATGTATTATAATTATTCTTTAAAGCAACCATGCAGATAAAGGATGCTTACTCACCACTGGTGAATGCTGCTTGGCAGCAAGCAACCTCTTTGCCTGACTCTGCCACCAATGCCCATTTTCAAGTGATAAGGGATGAACCGGTCATCCCTTTACAACTTCCACCTTGCATGCTTCTCCTGACAGCAATGCTAATTTCCAAGTGTTTGATGTCAACTGCTAATGATCACAACTGACAGTTTCCTTCCCCTCACAGCCAACTACCTCCATGACTGCTTTTGAAGTATGGAGTAGGGATCAGTCATCTTTCAAAGCTGATTTGCCAAGGCTTCATTTTTTTACCCTTTTTGAGGGGAAAAAAGGAATGGAAGCTACTTGAATGCTATCATATCCCCTACTAAGAAATTGTGATCATGTTAGAAAGTGTTAATGCATTGTTTGGTAGCAGAATTGGACACCTCCTGGGAGAAAAATCCCTTAGCAAGCTGGAGCAGTAGATAGAACCCAGGATCTCGAGTAAAAAGGCTTCTATTTGAATCATACTTCATGTCCTTGCTAACTCTATGACTCTGGTAAGGTTACTAAACATCTTTGTATCTTAGTGTCTTCATCTGTAAAACAGGAATAATGATATCACCTTCCACATAGGGTTATTGTAAAGATCAAATGAGTTAACATATATAAAGTACTTTGGAAACCTTAAAGTGGTACATCAATGCTATTATTACTATTACTATTATTGTAATTGGTAAGGTTGTGGGGGTTTCAGGAGAGAGCAAGAGGATGCTGATAAGGCAATTGTAAGACAACTAGACAAGCTTTACCTACCACCCAAATCTGCTTATGTTAAGGGAGAAGGGGAGAGATAGAGAGAGGCAGAGAGAGACAGAGACAGAAACAGAGACAAAGAGAGACTGAGATAAAGAGAGAGAGACAAAGAGAGAAATGAGACAGAGACAAAGACAGAGAGACCGGCAGAGAGACTGTGTGTCTTGGACTTGGTGTCAAGGTTCCAGTCCTGACTCTAATTTGTTCTTGTTCTATGACTACCCAAACACTGGGATCCTCAGTTTCTTCATCTGTAAAATGAGAATAATAATATTTGCTGTGGGGAAAACATTTTATAGACTTTAAAATGCTATATAATGTAAGTTGTTAAGTTGTCATGAGCTCTTACCTTGGGCACAAATTCACTTATTCATTTATTGAGCAATTATTAAAAGCCTGCTTTAGAGAGAGCACAGTGCAAAGTGTCTTTGCCCTGCAGGACCTTAAAGCTGGGGCAAATTGAGCTTCAGATAAGCCCCTTCAAAAATCTTAGCACTGAAGACTAAACTGTGCTAGCCCTGGGCCTCCCCCTACAGAAGCATATTTGTATGCGTAGTATAACAAATTCATGATGAGAAAAGGACTGGGGCAACCCCAATATGGGTAATTTACTCTTTTAAGAAAAAATGGCTCCTGATTCTGCAGAAACTGCCTCAGTCAAGGCAAGCTGAGATGAAAGCTGAGGGCCAACTTCAAACCCTGCTGGGAGGACCTGAGCCTGCAGCATTATCCTATTTGTCATAATAGCTAAAGGGTTATAGAGAAAAGAATACTTTGCTTTGGCCCCCTATAAATGCAAATAATGGATTGGAGTCAATTTGCAGTTCAGGAGGGGTTGAATGATGCCAGCTCTAAATGGAAAAATGACTTTCTACCAGCGTTCTGCACCTGGGAAGAGGGCATCATTCAGCTTCAGCTATCTGGACTCACAAACTCAGAGGGGGTTGGGTGCCATGCCAGAAAGCTGTTTGTGCAAGTCATCTGAATTTCAAAGGACAGTCTTGCCTGGAGAGATACCACACAGAACAATGTGAATTTAATTAAGGTTTAGGATCCAGCTTTGATCATAGGGGGCTGATAGGACGGCTCCAGGTAAGTTTATATTTAGTAATAGGTTATTGACCAATGGCGGGAGGGGAGGAAATTTGCATGTTTTACTATTCATGACCTTGGAACTGAGAGAGTCAGAATGACAGCAGGAGATATCTCTGTCAGGCTGCTGTTTAGGAAGGGAAAGCAATTTTGTGGGTGGATAAATAGAGGTTCTTTGTACTGCTTTTTCTCTCCTGGGCCTGATGTTCTGACTAACCCAGGTGTGTGAAATCTTCATTTGATGAAAAGGACCCACTAGGGGAGGTTAATTAACTCAAGCCACTAAAGTTCCATTGAAATCCCAGGATTATATATGACCAGTGTGGAGAGCCTAATTCAAGTGGCAGGGGAAAAATGCTAAGGTAATTTTTTTTGGTGAGTCAATTGGGGTTAAGTGACTTGCCCAGGGTCACATAGCTAGTAAGTGTTAAGTGTCTGAGGCTGGATTTGAACTCAGGTCCTTCTGAATCCAGGGCTGGTGCTTTATCCACTGTGCCACCTAACTGCCCCTAAAGTAAAATTTTTAGAAGGGCAAAGACATATCCAGGATCAACATTCTTTCCCTCATTCTCCTCATAGACAAAACCAGGACAGAGACAGAGGTGGTGGATATTCTCTCTCCCTTTTCCTTATACCTCTGGAAGGGGAAAGGGGAACTGACTTCATTTGGGTTCTAAAGGAGATAGATAAGAAACATGGACCCAAAAGTAATATGGAAAGAAAAATGTAAGGAAAATATAAGGAATGGTATAGCTGTGTGCCCATTGGGATTGAAGCTAATAATTCACAAACCGTGAATTGGGTTTGCTGTTTATAGCAAACTTTACTGGAAGTTACTAATCCAACATTGTGAACTAGATGGTGGCTTAGTAATGGGAAGAAATGCATCCTTAGATACGATTAAGAAACAGTCAACTTCAAAAGCAGTCAATGAAAAGTCACCTACAAATTTGGGAATTGAAGTTGGTAGGAATGAGGGGTGATGCTTTAAAGACAAGTAACAGAATGGAGAGTCTTGAAGAAGTCTGGAAAAGGCCAAATTAGAGGGCAAGAATTTGTCGGTGTGTCTATATACTATGTAGGGAGAGAGTTCCCTGACCAGATCACCAAAATGTCTAAGTCCATTGGATTCTTTGGTGGTTAATGAGGACTCAACAGGTATTTATGCATTGCTGGATGATCATTTCCTATTAGAATGCACCGATCCTTTTGTATGAGTCTACACTCACCAAAAACAAAACAAAACAAACAAACGAACTGTTTCACTTTAATTTGGTTTCCTAAGTAGTCCTCTGGGAAGATGAAACACTGTCTGACCAACTGGGCGATTCCACTACTTTTGGCCATTAAATTTCATATGGAAATGGATAAGTTGGTGTTTTTATGTATGCTAGTCTTTTCTGAGTTTGTTTAAGGCAAGTTAATGCAATCTCCTTGGAAGAGTGACTTGCACATTTCTTTTTTTTTTTTTTTTAAGTGAGGCAATTGGGGTTAAGTGACTTGCCCAGGGTCACACAGCTAGTAAGTGTTAAGTGTCTGAGGCCGGATTTGAACTCAGGTACTCCTGACTCCAGGGCTGGTATTCTATCCACTGCGACACCTAGCTACCCCCGACTTGCACATTTCTAAACCTACAGAACATGAGGACCAGATCTTAGGAACCACCTTCAAGGAGGAAACAAATTAGCCAATGAATCAACAGGCATTTCTTAAGTGCCTTCAATATACTAAGAGTACTAAGTGCAGGGAATAGAAAGACAAAAGACAAAGGGTACCTGGCTTAATGAGGTTGAATTCTAACGGAGGCAGCAACAAATACATATCCATATAGACAGCTAGGTGGTACAGTGTCCTGGAGTCAGGAAAATCTGAATTCAAATTCAGCCTTGGTTTCTTCATCTATATAATGGGGATAATAATAGGACCTACTTTGCAGGGTTGTTGTGAGGATCATATGGGATAATAATTATAAAGCACTTAGTACAGAGCCTGGCACATAGTAGGCACTATATAAATGTTAGCTATTACTTATTACCATTTATTATGTGGTGATTCATTTATCATTTACTAATTTATTTATCTATCTAGTTATGTATTTAATGGGGATCAGGAACATGAAGAAAGCTGAGATTTCTGCTTCTGGTTATGTGATGACTCTGTGCTGAAGGACCTGGGTGCTTCCAAGTAATGAAGTAATCTGGTCATTGGATGCTTAGCTAGAGGAGCCACTGATTCAGTGAAACTCAAAGATGGAAAGATAGCTTCCTGCTATCTTTGACCCACCCAGTGGCATCATGTAACTCAGACTTCTAATGAGAGAGTGAAGAAGAGCTTTTCCACCCTGGTATCATGGTGACCATACTTGTGTGGCAGGCAACCTTGTGCTGGGCCCCTAACTGTTGCTTATTTAATTTTGTGTTTCTTTACTGAGCAGATGACAGAACATCTGGACCAAGACAGATGTGTCCAGGACTGGAGGTAACATTGTGAGTTCTAGAGGTCCAGAGTTCTATCAAGTCCATGAGGTGGAGCTAACTATTAACCAGAGGAGTTTCTTCATTGGAAAAGATGACCACTAGCAGCAAGATGACCGGGAGTTGTTTAGACCGTACAAAAGGGAGGCAAAATGTGGCTATTCCTATTCAGGAAATCTGCATTTCTATACATTATATTCCAAACTATACATTATATTCCAATGTATCAGACTCCCATGAGATTGTAACAGTGGTTATAAATTATATGACTGCATCCTGTTTTAAGTGATTTAGTCAATGCATGCTGTAAATATTTTGAGTGCTTTGCCATTTCGATTGTGTCTAGGAAACAAATACCTATTCCATACATGATCCATATTGGACATGGAATATCTTTATATTCCCTCTCCTCCTTTGGAAAGACCTAGAAATGAGTCAAAACCTGACTTCTAATCAAGTTGTCCTTGAAGTTCTGAGATAGTTTCTTTCTTTCTTTCTTTTTTTTTTTGCGGGGCAATTGGGGTTAAGTGACTTGCCCAGGGTCACACAGCTAGTAAGTGTTAAGTGTCTGAGGCCAGATTTGAACTCAGGTCCTCCTGAATCCAGCACCACCAACTGCCCCTGAGATACAGTTTCAATGACCAAAGAGTATGAGAAAAGGGCACCTAGCCTTTCTGTCATTAGAGTCCAGGCACTTTCAGGATGGAACTTGTTTGGACTATATACCTGGATCCAGAGCAGAGGGCCACTTAGGGACAAAGAGTGAATGTGATGTCCAGCTTCCTTTGGCTCAGCAGTGATTCCTCAATGTGACATATCTATCTATATCTATATCTATATCTATATCTATATCTATATCTATATCTATATCTATATCTATATCTATATCTATATCTATATCTATATCTATATCTATATCTATATCTATATCTATATCTATATCTATATCTATATCTATATCTATATCTATATCTATAGATATAACACAATCTTGAAACAGTCTCCCAGACACATTCATATTGCTAGACAAACCAACAAGTCCATGTGGCCAAAGGAAATTAGCAGGAGGAATTCTAGGTCTGTGTTGTTGTTGTTATTTGTCCTTCATTTTCAAAGTGGACCATGACATTGGGGTGATGTCATGACTTACACTGAATTGGATTTAAGTGAGGGAGGGCTATGTAAGGTTATCAACTTTACTCTCTCCTCCAGAGCCATCTGGGTCCAGTGACAAGATCTACATCAGGACAACTGGAGATGGCCCTGGATGTTTAAGGCAATTGGGGTTGAGTGATTTGCCCAGGGTCACAAGGTAGTAAGTGTCTGAGGTGAGATTTGAACTCAAGTTCTCAACTACAGGGCCAGTGCTTTATTCACTGCTCTATGTAATGAGAGGGCAGTTAGCCTAAGAATCAGCAATCTTACAGTAGCCTGTGAGATTCTTGCCCTGAGAAGTTCATTTTAATTCTGCAGTTCTCAAACAGTTAGCAGGAATAAGGTTGGCTCCTCTGCAGAAAAGGAAAAGGCTTTTGTTTGACCTGAGCCAAGAATAAGAGTGTTAAGTACATGCTGCTGTGATATGGCACAGTCACGATTCTTGGCACAGTTATTTGTACCCTGATGGTCCTAAAACCTTTAAAATACTTTTCTTGTCTTTCTTGAGATATGGTTGATCTTTGAGTTTGTCTTTACACTACAATTCCTTAAGAAATGGTAGTTTTTACCTTCCCCCTTATTGATCTCAACATGCTGTACTTTTGATGGATTCCATTCCATTATTTTGACAAGCTTTTATTATGCACCAACTGCATTCTAGGCAAAATGCTGGGTGATTGGGATGAGAAGGCAAACATAGAGTCTATTCTTAAAGAACTTACATTTTTTTTGCCCAAATTTCTCTGCTTGGGCTTCTCACATAATGTTTAATAGAGCATCTGACAGGCAAAGAAATCAAAGATATCTATAATCATATAAAATACTCTAGATCACTATTGATCAGAGAAATGCAAATTAAAACAACTGTGAGGTATCACCTCATACCTATTAGAGTGGCAAATATAAAAAAATGGAAAATATTGGATGTTGGAGGGGATGTGGGAAAACTGGGACACTAATCCACTGTTGATAGAGTTGTAAACAGATCCAACCATTCTGGAGAGCAATTTGGAATTATGCCCAAAGGGCTATTAAATTGTGCATACCCTTTGATTCAGCAATATCACTGCTAGGTTTTTATCCCAAAGACATCCCCCAAAAGAGAAAAAGACCTATTTGTACAAAAATATTAATAGTAACTCTTTTTGTGATGGCTAAGAATTGAAAATCAAAGGAATGTCCATCAATTGGAGAATGGCAAAACAAGTTGTGGTATATGATGGTGATAGAATATTATTGTGGTATAAGAAATGACAAGCAGGATGATTTCAGAAAGGCTTGGAAAGACTTGTATGAACTGATGTATAGTGAAATGAGCAGAACCAGGAGAACATTGTGCACAGTGACAGCAATATTGTTTTATTAAGAACTGTGAATGACTTAACTATTCTTAGCTGTATAATGATCCAAGACAATCCCAAAGGACTAATGATCAAGCATACTATCCACCTCCAAAGAAGGAACTGATATTGATTGAACATAGACTGAAGCATGCTATTTTTCATTTTCTTTCAATTTTTTACTCGTTTTCTTATAAAAAATGACTAATACAGTAATGTGTTGCATAATAGCACATGTATAACCTATATCTGATTGCTTACTGCCTCAGGGTGGGGGGGGAGGGAAGAAAGGAGGGGTAAAATTTGGAACCCAAAACTTTAAATAAAAATGTTTATTATTTTAAAAAATAAGGCAGTTTGAAATCAATCATTCAATGAATAAACATGTATCATAAACCTATTTGAAGATGGCACAGGGCTAGTTGATGCACCTACTAAACTAGGAAAATTAAGCCACTAAACTCAATAACGTTGTATTATGTGATTTTGATTTATCATAAACTCTGGTCTATAAAGGTCTTCCTTTCCAATAACCATATGCATTTATAAATTAACTTGAATGTAATTTCTCTGATGTTTATATAATGCTCCCCAAAAGTAAATATTGTATTTCATATGTTATATACATGGCTTCTCTCTAGTATAGTGTCTTTATTTTTTTATAAAAGTGGACCAAAATGCAAAATTGTGAAGCATGATCCTTAGCCTTCTGGTTCTACACTAGTACTCATAGGATCCTTATTGTCTTACCCCACTGCTGCTCAAAACTATTAATATATTTTACACTGATGTTGAATGACTGATAACAGCTCAAAGTTTTATCTTCTGGCTCAAAACCTTAAATTAAAGGCATCAAGTTAAAGGAATAGAATTTCAGACATCATTCATAATTCTTCTTCTTCCTTCTCCTCCTCCTCCTCCTCCTTTTCTTTCTCCTCCTCCTCTTCTTCATCTTCCTTTTCTTTGAATCAGAATTATAGGTGACACACAGAGCAATGGAAAGATATATGCTGATCATAAATGTATTGGAGCATATTACCAATAATGAGTTACATTAAATAAATAGCATAAAATATATAATAAATATCACTGGAAAAGATTGCATATCAAATATACTTTTGGTATTTGATGGACAATGCTGTACTTATAAATAGGCAGCATTAAAGGGGTTATGACAAGACTTCTAGCACAAGGATGAACTGCTTATGGGGGATGATTGGATACACTGGACAGAATAATGATGATAACACAATAATAGCTGACATTTAAATAATAAGTAGCTTGTATAGGCTCTGGGTTACACTCTACTAACACACATTCAAGTGAATTGGGACTCCAGAGCTTAACCACTTCTCTCTTCAGAGTTCTAAGGGTAGACCATAAGGGTTTGGGGCTTTTCTAATATCATTGTGCATGATCCCTCATTCAGTGTTCCCTGAAAAATCACTCACCTAGTTAATATTTTCCCAATATCATCCAACTAATAATCATCAGTCCAATATCAGTTAACCCATTTTTTTCTTTTCAATATCAATTATCCAAATAACACTAACTAGCTTTTTTTTTTTTTTAGTGAGGCAATTGGGGTTAAGTGACTTGCCCAGGGTCACACAGCCAGTAAATGTTAAGTGTCTAAGGCCAGATTTGAACTCAGGTGCTCCTGAATCCAGGACCGGTGCTTTATCCACTGTGCCACCTAGCTGCCCCTACTAATTAGCTTTTAGAAAGGGATATTTACTGAGAAAATATGGCAAGAAATAAAATACTGATACTTCCAAAGCCTGAGGCCTACTTTCTTCAATCTATTTGGTCCCTGGAGAATATAGATTCAAAATTAAAAGTGGTTACTATATTCTTCCCACCAAGTTCACTACTGGTTGTGGAACAGACAGTGGGTGAGTAGTTCCTTTATCTTAGCTATCCTTTGTCTGAGCTGTGAGGAGCTCCTTTGTCTTAGCTGGATCAAGTAGATCATTCCACAGAACTGTACTGGAAGCCTCTTCTATGGACTTGAATTCCTAATCCCATAATGCCGCTTCTGACTTTTTGAAGTTCACAGCATCATAATCTGGCCCATTTTCTTCTCCAAAATCCATTCATCTAAGATCAGGAAAGAAGAAACATAACAGAGAGAAGAAATATTAGTGTAATATATTCACAGCTACATGGTAACCAGGAAGAGGAGATAAGAGGCTTATAGCATTTTTTCTTCCTTCTTGAAAACTTCAAGAAAGACAGAGACAGACAGACAGACAGACATACACACACACACACACACACACACCGAGAAAGAGATAGAGAGACAGAGACAGAGAGAGAAAGAGAACCTCAAGTCAAGAATATCTGAGTTCAAATCTGATCTCTAATACTTACTGGCTGTCTGATCAAAGAAAAAACATTAATACTAATAATGTACTCTGCAATTTAGGCTCATCTGCCAGAAACATTGTTAAAATTTAACATTTATCTGTGTCCAAGTCATTTCTAGTAGAGAGAGAAAGGGAGGAAAAGGGAGGGAAGAGAGAGAGAGGGAGGGAAGGAAAGAGAAAGAGAGAGAGAGAGAGAGAGAGAGAGAGAGAGAGAGAGAAAGTATCCGAACTGGTCCAGTCCTCCATACCCTTGGACACAACTCTGTCCCAAGATAATATGGGGTAACATGCATTGGAATCATGAAAAAGGAAATAAACATAATATGTTAAAATAAAGTTGGGGTTAACATTTCTGAATAGTCACCACTCAGTTCCTTCCCGGACCACTTCCCCTTAAGAATCCCTTCCCAGTATCAATAGATTAACCTTGAATTTTAAGAGAGAAGATACTGTCCCCATAGCACCAATCACTTCAAGGATTAGAGAGGTGATCAATCCAGCTAGATAAGAGTTAAGTTTGGTTATCACCCCTAATCCATTGTATTGGAAGGCCTTAACTTTTGTTCTTTCCATTTCCTAAAAGAAACATATAAAAAGAGTTTTAAACTGGAGAAATAATACTTCTCAAAATTTCTAGAGAAACTAAAAGTAAAGTTTTAAAATATGCTAATATATATCATATAAAATTATTATATTTGATCACCTCCTTTTATTTACATTGCATTAATTAAATGGTTTTGCTACTAGATTGGTGGTTCTTATGTGAATACAAAGTGTTGCACTGGTAAAGTCTTGGGCTGTGATACACCTAGTTGATTTCCCAAAATAGTTTAAAATGAACAAAAGAAAAATAGCAGAGGAAATTGCCTATGAAGTGCTCCATTTTTCGTTGGGAAGCTATCTATGTTGGAGTGAAGTGCTCACTTCAGCCAACAACTGGGATCATGACAGGCAGCCTTGGCAATTGCCTGGGTCTCCAAGTTCACCTGAATCTATTTGGCTCTTATCCTGCATGACGACAAGGTCATAGTCATTAAGGATATAATCAATGCCATCTTTATAGCAACAGATATAAACATGGAATCTTCCTGGTTTGGCCTATTTTCAAAGGATCTGGCCAACATTGACATTGGAAGACTTATTTACAATGTGGGAGTTGGTGAAGCTGCCCCGGGCAACTGGTGCTATTATTGCGGAAGAGAAGAAAGAGGAAGTCAGGAAAGATGAATCAGAGGATTCATATGATGACATGTGCTTTGGTTGTAATGACTAAACCTCTCTAGTTCCTCCCAGAACCTCCATTTTTAAGGAAGAGCCCCCAGGTCAGCTGTATTCACTCCTTTATTCCACTCACAGTAGCTCCTGACTTGTTGGATTTCTTTCTTCACCACAACTCCCTGCTCTCCCACTCCCACTCCCACCACCCTTTGTTTTTATTTTTAGCTTCCTTTTATATGTTCTTCCCCTTTTAGAATGCACATTCTTAGAAATTGAGGATTATCTTCCTTTTTTCTACTGTGATGTTTAAAATCCAAATGTGGGTTCTAATTTGCCCCACCCCTAGTTTTGGGGGAGAAGCTGGATAAAATCACTGATAAATTCAGCAAGAGTTTAGGCTTTTAGGTATTTATTAAAGTATATTAGAAATTAGTGAAGAGAGAGAGAGATTGAGAACAGATTCCTTATAGCATGGAAAATCCTAGTTTAGATCTATTAAGTATAGCCAGAGAGAAAAAAACCTTCCTTTCTTATTAGCCCAGGTGAAGTCCCTCACCATGCCAAAGTCCTGGACGAAAAGGGGGGGGGGGCCCTCCTGTTCTCCGTCTCTCGCCACACCAGTTCCTCAACGAAAAGAGCAAGATCCATTGAGCTAACCTCTGCTTCCTAGTTCCTGTCTCCCTCCCCAAAAGGGGAGGTCCTTCAAGCTAATTGATTGGGAGTGGTCTCCTGCTGATGTCAGTAGTCCACAGCCTCTGAGAACAACACATCACTCAGGTCCAGCCAGGTATAGTCTCCATTCAATCACCCTTAAGTAGGTACTCAGTCAGTTTCTCAGTCTCACCCAATTCAAACAATTCTAAATCAATCTTCAGGTAGGGCCCATGGGTGTCTGCCAAATCCCATTATTTTATCACATTCCCCGCTGTACTTCATTAAGAAATAATTGTTTCCTTAATGAAGCAATAACATTAGATACTTATGACTAACAATGTAAAGGGAATGAAAAGAGAAAAAAGAAATTGAGCAATGCATTGACAGTAAACTAAAGGGGGCGCTCCCCTTTAGTAAGTGGACATGATAAATAGTGTATACAATGGGGAAAAGGAAAATAGGAAAATGTCCATTTAAGTCTTTGGAGGTCTTTTCTCAGATGATTCTTGGGATGTTCTCTGGGTATAGTTGTGGCAAGGAAGTCTTTCAGGTGTAGATGCTGAAGATCAACTAACAAATCTCAGCTGTAGAGTGTCAGATGTGGTTGTAAAGTCCCTCAGGTGTTTCAGATACTGGTAATCAGCTGGGAAAGTTTCCAACAAAATTTAGCTTAAGACAACTTTAAATAGCTTTGCCAATAATCAAATCAAACAATAAGAGTTCTCAAAAACAAGTCTAAGGAAATTCAGAATCTTTTAGAGATTTTACAATTATTGTCCAGTTGTTACACATGAAACATATAATAAAAACAAAAATCAAAACATTCTCTAAAACGTAATATTACTACATTCCCCCCCCCCGTGGGGAATAAATTGAGAAGACAGTTATAATATTAATTAAGAAAAGTATTTTTTTAAAAATCTTCATTTCATCACTTTTTGCATTATCTGCCTAATTATCCTCATGCCATTATGAGAAATTAAAGGATCTAATATAATTGGTAGCAGATGTCAAGACCAAATCCAACATTGCATTTATCATGACACTACTATTTACAGCATCCCTAGTACTTAGCTCAGTGCCTAGCATATAGTAAATGATAAATATTTATTGATTAGATTTGATATCAAATGAGCAGTTGAGGGAAGGAAAGAAGAGAGAAATGAAAAGGGGTGGGGGTGGGGGCTACAGAAGAGTAAAGAAGGAGAAGGAAAAGAAGAGTATCATGGATTTCAAGAGTTAGAGTTTTCTCTATTCAGGAACCACATGGTAAAATTAATTTGCTCCCTCTTCCTCCAGTCCTGACTGTCTATCCATCACTCTAGTAAATTCCTTTAAAATCTATTTTAGTTTGTGCAGAACTCAGTTCCCAGTCCCTCCTTCCCTCATCTCTGGTTTCTCACTTTCTTAGCCTTCATCCAGAGACTAGAATTCCACCTAGGACAGTGATGTCTGGTGAAAATAGCAGGGAATCTGCTTTCTAGGCCTAGTTTTTGTACTTTTGTGAACTTGGGTCAGTCACCTTATTTTTTAATTAGCTCCTGCTTTGTGAGTTTGATAATGCTTTGTTCTAGGGGATATATAAGATGTGATTTGTGAAAGTGCTTTGAACTCTGGAATAATGGTGATACCTAAATTCAGTCCCAAATACACTTCATTAGGTAGATATTGACTCATTCAAAGTATCACCTTCTTTGAAGTCCTCAGCTCATCTGAAAGTGTTTTCCAAGGACTGGCCAGTTCCTTATTTCCCATTGCCTAATTAGAATCTGTTTACCTGTAAGTATGAAAGCAGTGAATGGCTGATTATCAACAGGAAGAAGAAGAGTGAGAGGGAGTGTAATTATACACAAAGTGATCTTTTCTTCCACCTTTTCTTGTCTAGATCAATAAGTATTTGGGGTCATTTGAAGGCTCTGTAACTTAGAGAATCAACCTTAGAATTTGTCATGCTATCTTTAAACTAAACTTTCATATCTGATCATTTAAACATCTCATTGTAATTCATAGGATCATAAACATTGAACTGAAAGAGACCTCAGAGGCTCTCGAGTTACCTCCCCCCCCCTCATTTTACAGATGTGATACCTAAGATACAGGGGGTTAAGTGACTTAGAATCCTGGGATCAGAAAAGGTGGATCCAAGATGGTGAAGAAAAGGCAGGGACTTGTATGAGTTCTCCCCCAAACCCTTCAGAACACCTTTAAATAATGCCCTAAAACAAATTCTGGAGTGGCAGAACCCACAAAAGGATGGAGTGAAATAGTTTTCCAGCTCAAGACAACTTAGAAAGTCAGCAGGAAAGGTCTGTCTCATTATGGTGAGAGTAAAACACCGTCCAATGCAGGTAGTACCAAGGTAAAACAGGCCACAGCAAACCAGGAGGAGGCCTTGGGAGTGACTGAATCAATAGATGCAACCACTGCTTCTGGAATGCTCAGCCCTGATAAGGGGGTTGAACAACTGGTCATAAGGGTCTCTTTGCTGGCACCAGGGGCAGAACTCTATTTCCTTGCTCATACTCAGATCCAGGTCACAGTCCTTGTTGGCAATCCCATGGCAAGGAGGAGAACTAGCACATCAGAGTTTGCAACCACAGTGGAACTGGACCCCTCATCACAATTCCAGGGCAGAAAAGAGTGCATGTGGCTATTCACAGACCAGGGCACAGATCAGGAGAATAGTAAACACACCTTTCCTTAGATCATAACACCTTGGAAGAACTGAAAACTTACGGGTCCCTAGAAGTATCTCTAAAATCAGGATCACAGACTCCCTGAAGCTTGGGACAGTGTGCCCTCTACTATGGAAGCAGAGGTCCACTTTAGCAAAGAGTTAAAAGTTAAGAAATAAATTGGGGGAAATGATCAAACAACAGAAAAAAAAGTGACCATAGAAAATTGCTATGATGACAAGGAAGATTAAAACACACACCAAGAATACAAGAAAGTCAAAACTCCTACATCCAAAGCCTCCAAGAAAAATATGAATTGGCTTCAGGCCATGAAAGAGCTCAAAAAGGATTTTGAAAATCAAGTAAGAGAGGTAGATCAAAAATTGGGAAGAGAAATGAGAGTGATGCAAGAAAATCATGAAAAAAAAAGAGTCAACAGCTTCATAAAGATAAAATATACTGAAGAAAATAACACTTTAAAAACAGACTAGGCTAAATGGTAAAAGAGTTATAAAAACTCAATGGAGAAGAATGACTTGAAAAGCAGAATTGGCTAAATGGAAAAAGATATACAAAAGTTCACTGAAGAAAATAATTCCTTGAAAATTAGAACTGGCCAAATGGAATCTAATGACTTTATGAGAAATCAAGAAACAATCAAACAAAACAAAACAAATTTTTTTTAAAAAGAAGACAATGTGAAATATCCCATTGGACAAAAAAAAAAACCTGACCTATGAAATATATCTAGGAGAGATCATTTTAAAAGTACTTGACTACCCAAAAGCCATGATAAAAAAAAAAGCCTACATATCATCTTTCAAGAAATTATTGAGGAAAATTACCCTGATATTCTGGAACCAGAGCATAAAATAGAAATGGCAAAAACACATCGATCACTTCCCAAAAGAGATCTTAAAATGGAAACTCCCAGGAACGTTATAGCCAAATTCCATAGCACCCAGGTCAAGAAGAAAATATTGCAAGCAGTCAGAAAGAAAACAATTCAAGTATCATGAAGCCACAGTTATGATTATACAACATTTAGCAGCTTCTGCATTAAAGGACTTGCAGGCTTGGCATATGGTATTCCAGAAGGCAAAGAAGGTAGGGTTACAACCAAGAATCACCTACACAGCAAAACTGAGAATAATCCTTGAGGGATAAAAAAGGATATTCAATGAAATAGAGGACTTTCAAGCCTTCCTGATGAAGGGACCAAAGCTGAATAGAAAATTTTACTTCTAAATACAAGACTCAAGAGAAGCATAAACAGCATAAAACGGTAAACAGGAAAAGGAAATCATAATGAAATCAATAAGGTTAAACTGTTTACATTCCTACATGGAAATATGATACTTGTTACTCATAAGAACTTTCTCATTATTAGAGCAGTTAGAAGGAGCATATATAGATAGAAGGCACAGTTTGAATATGTAGAGAGATAAAAAAAATTAAATTAAGGGGTGAGAAAGGAATGCACTGGAAGAAAGGGGAAGGGAGAAGTAGAATGGGGTAAATTATCTCACATAAAAGAGGAAATTAAAAGTTTTTACAATGGAGGGGAAACTAGGGGAGGTGGTGAGGAATGCTTGAAACTTACTCTCATTGGAATTGGCTCAAAGAGGGTATAACATATACACTCAATTGGATATAGAAATCTATCTTACCCTACAGGAAAGGAAGAGGATAAGAGGAGTGGGGGGTTGACAGAAGGGAGGGTGGATTGGGAGAGGTGGTAGTCAGAAACAAAATGCTTTTGAGGAGTGACAGGCTGAAAGGAGAGAGAAAATAGAATGAATGGGGCCAGAGGGAAGGGGATGGAGGGAAATACTATTAGGAATCATAATTGTGAAAAAATTTTGAAGCAAGTTTCTCTGATAAAGATCTCAAATATATAAAGAATTGAATCAAATTTATAGAAATAAGGGCATTTCCACAATTGATAAATGATCAAAAGATATGAACAGTGAATTTTCAGATGAAGTAGTCAAAGCTATTCATAGTCATATGAAAAAATGCTCTAAATCACTATGAATTGGAGAAATGCAAATTAAACCAATTCTGAAGTACTACCTCATACCTATTAGATTGGCTAATATGACAGAAAAGTAAAATGACAAATGTTGGAGGGGATGTGGGAAACTTGAGACCTTAATGCACTTTTTGGAGTTATTAACTGATCCAACCATTCTGTAGAGTAATTTGGAACTATCTCCAAATGACTCTAAAACCATGCATACCTTTGACCCAGCAATAATACTACTAGGTCTATATCCCCAAAGAGATAAAAAACAAAAAGGAAAAGCACCTATATGTAAAAAAAGGTTTATAACAGCTCTTTTCTGGTGGCAAAGAATTAGAAATTGAGGGGATCCCCAAGAATTGGGGAATGGCTGAACAAGTTGTAGTATATGATTGTGATGAAATACTATTGTGCTAGAAAAAAATGATAAACAGAATGCTTTTAGAAAAAAACCTGGAAAGACTTACATGAACTGATGCAAAGTGAAATGAGTAGAACCAGGAGAATACTGTACACAGTAACAGTAATATTGTAAGATGATCAGCTGTGAATGACTTAGTTATTCTCAGCAATACAATGATCCAAGAAAACTCTGAAGGACTTATGATAAAAAATGCTATTCATCTTCAGAGAAAGAACAGATGGTGTCTGTATACAGATAAAAGCATACTATTTAAACTTTTTGTCTTTTTCTTTTTTTGTCTGTGTTTTCTTTTATAATGTGATAAATATGGAAATATGCTTTATATGACTATCCATGTATAATCTATATCAATTGCTTGCCTTCTCAATGAAAGGGGTATAGATGGAGGGAAATAATTTGGAACTCAAATTTTTAAAAATGAATGTTAAAATCTGTCCTACATGTAATTGGGGGGAAATAAAATACTATATTTTAAAAGGAAGAATAATGGGATCATAGATACAGAGGTAGATGGGACTTCAGAGGCCATCTATTATAGCTTCCTCATTTTACAGATAAGGAAACTGACCCAGGGAGATTGTTACTTACCCAAGACCACAAATATACCCCTTCTCAGAAATATGATTTGAATCCAGGTCCTATGACTTCAAAACCAGTATACTTTCAGCTGTACCAAAAAAGATTCCACTGTATTTCTTGTGCTTTCTTTGTTAATATTCAAACTAGAAACTGGTAAGTCAATTTCTCTCTAGCAGCTTTTCCCAGACCACACTCTCCCAAACTCTCACATACCGTACAGTGTTATGCAGATCAAGAGCTACAAGAGCACATAAGAATGACCTAGTCTGGTCTAATCCCCCCATGCTTGCAGATGAGGAAAATGAGGCCCCAGAAGCTAAATGACTTGCCCAGAGTCATAGAGATAGTTAAGTAGCTGAGTCAGGATTTAACAGAGGCCTTCTAATTTGTCTTGGAATGTCTCTGTGTAGAGGGATTCTTTTACAGGTATGAGTTTCACTAGACATCTGCTAAATTCCTTTCTAGCTATGAAATCCTATTATTTCATAACTCCAAATCCAATGCTCTTCCCTCTCTAGTACTTTTCACCCCACTGATTCTCTTGGGGCCATGAGAAAATTTCAATGCCGGTGTTATTTTTGCTTCCAAATCTCAGATTATAAACATTGAATTGAGGATGTATGGGAAATATTACATTTGGCTGTTTTCAGGATGACAAGTTTAATATCTATTTTGCTATTTAAAAAAACCAACTTCCGTGCCTTTTATTATACCAATGTGTTACATGCCTTTAGACCCCACCTACTCCCAAGTCAATATAGTTCAACCCCCAAAATATTCTATGGCCAAATTAGTTTGGGAACCACTGACCTAAGAGATCTTCCTTAAAGAGTGGCCTATGCAATGATTGATGTCAACTATAGCCTCCTTTGTCATGCTAGAAGGGAGACCATTAATTTGAATTGCAAATTCTTTCTATGACCTACATATATCCAGGTTTTTATGAAAACAAGTGACATAGAGTGATGAATAGGACTGTGATTTGAGTCATCAAGGTCAATAAACATTTCTGAAAGTGTTAATTATGAATTCTGATTATGGCTACCTATCATCAGTTTCTGTTTAACAATCAACAAGCATTTATGAATTGCCTACTATGTGTAAGGTACTATGTTAAGTGCTGGGGATGCAAAGACAAAAATGAAAATGATCCCTGTTCTTATGGAGTCTATACTATGTACACATATATGTATATATAAAATACACACCTAGAACATCCCACCAAGCAACTCTGGGTTCACATAGTTCTAGGTCCACTCTGCAGGGATAGACCCTACAAGGTTTCAATAAGCATTTTTTATATTCCTACTCTATGCCAGGTACTGTGTTAGGTTCTGGGTATGCAAAGAAAAAAAGAAACAGTTCTCACCCTTAGGGAGTTTACATTTTACCACAGAACACAGCCATACCATACACACACACACACATGTATGTATGTATGTATGTATGTATGTATGTATGTATGTATGTATGTATGTATGTATGAGTCTACACAACATATAGATATTATTCCATGGAGAAAGGGTATCCTACCAAAGAATGCTAGGCTCACACAGACCCTGATCCATCATGGGAACCAAAGCCAAAGTCTTTCAACAAGCAGTTATTAAACACTTATGTGTAAGGTACTGTGCTGAGTTCTACAAATAAAAAAGATAAAGAACAGCCAATGATAGGTATAGTCCCTGTTTCTGCTATTAAGAAATGTGAGGCAGGTAGTATAGGACAAACTTTGTTAGTGCTGAATGACCCCTTCCAGTCAATGCTCCAGAGACAGGATCCTACTTGTGTAAACTCAGCTTTACCTTCAACTGTTGTCCTGTGCAAAGATACTTTGTGGTCCCAGGACTAAGGGTGGAGGGGGTGCGTTGATTCTGACTCATAGTTCAGTCCAAGAGATTGCCTACAAAGAAGGAGGGGGTGGAAAAAATGAATTCACTTCCTCACCTCCCCCTCACTTTTCAACCCCATTGCAATCTGGCTCCTGTCACCACCACTTGACTGAAATGTCTATCTCCAAGATTACCAATGATATCTTAATTATTTAATTTGATGTCCTTCTGTTAGTCCTTATCCTTTTTGCCTTCTCCTCAACTTTTGACACCTCCAATCATGCCTCCCTTCTGGATACTCTCTCTTCCCTTGACTTTCATGACATTACCAATCCTCTGACTTTCTCCTCCCCTTCCCCAACCTTTCCCATTTTAGACTCCACGAGAAAGTCAGAGATTTAGAGCTGGAAGGAATTTTAGAGATCATCCTGTCTAAACCCATCACTTTATAAATGAGGAAAATGAAGACCAGAGAAGTATGGTGATTTGCCTAAGGCAGCAGAGGTAATAAGGAGAAGCATTTGTATTTAAACCTAAGTTTTCTGACTCTAAAATTTTGTACTCTTTCTACTGCACCTGTTTCTTCTGAGAGTATCATCCATGAGACTGCCGCCTAATTGAGCTCTAATCTCTTCTTCCTTGATACCTTCCTTCTTGATACTCTCATCAAATCCCATGGTTTCAATCATTATTTCTATGCAAATGACTCCAAAATTTATATATCTCGTCCTAATCTCTCTTCTGATCTTAAGTATGTATCACTGACTGCTTACTAGAAATCTTTATGTGGATGTCCCACAAAAATCTCAAACAACATATCCTAAATAGAACTCATAGTAATCTCCTCTAAACCTGCCCTTCATCCAAACTACTTTACTTTTATTGAAGGCACCACAGTTCTTCCAGGTATCCCGGTTTACAGTATCAGAAACATCCATGGCTCTTCATTTTCTCTATCCTTTCCACTGTCAATATATAATTATTTGTCTAGTTTGGTGAATTCTAGATTTACAATATATCTCATAAAGTTTTGCTTTTTAACTACTCGCCTGGACTATTTCAATTAGCCTTTTACATGGTTTCCCTGGTTCCATTCTCTCATCACTTCAATCAATTTTTTATGGAGCCACCAAAATAAATTCTTCTAAAGCACAGATCTTACCATATCATTCCTCTCTCTCCATACTGACTCTAAGGTAATATATCAACTCTTCAGCTTGGTATTTAAAGTCCTATATCAGGTAGGTCCAGTCTACCTTTCCATACTTTCTTCCCATAGTCTACATTCCAATCAAACTGGTCATTTTCTGTTCCCTGAACTTGACATTCTAACTCATGATCCCTCCCTCCCCCAAGTCTTGATTCCTTTGTACATGCTACCTCATATGGCTAGAATGTCCTCCCTTCTCCCTTCTGCCTCTGGGATACTTAGCTCCTTTCAAGATTTAGCTCAGATACCACCTCCAAGCACCAATGCTCTCTTGATTTTATTAGTTGCTAGGGTTCTCTCATTCCTCAAACTATTTTATATTTACTGTTGATTCTCATCATTTAAGGTTATGTTTTATAAAGTTACCACAAACCCTAAATTGGTGAATACTTTGCTCCTAGGTGAAGAAATACAGGAATAGATTTCTGTGAGCTTCTGGTCACATTATTTACTTTAACAGTTTACAGAGTGGTCTCATGTACAGATTGATGAATTTCCTCTTCCCTTTTCTGTATGTACTAAATTGCTGATTCATTAACATTGAACTCATGGCCAATAGCACTATAACTCATCCCTGAATGAAGCTTATTTAACACATGTATTTTCTCCATGAGGCATATCACAGCCTTCTCATGCTTAAGAATGCTAGACAACACTTTAGCACGATACTTGGGGGCCATATTAAACAGCAAAGTCAACAATGAGAAGCATAAAAGTGAGAAAAACCAAGTAGACAATGAAAAGGACACTTATTTACAATATGAGAGCTGAAACAAGATGCATGTTGGGTGGCCAGTTTTTTTTCAGTCTTCTGTGCATGATCATGAATGACTGAGAAAGCACCACAAGTATTGATTTAAGGGTGACAAATAGATTTTAGCAAGTAGCAAATTTGCAAGTATGAAATCTGTGAATACTGAGGATCTACTGCATTTATCTACTTATATTTTTAATCCCCATGCAAATTCTAAGTTGTTTATACCTTCCACATTACAATTTTTCCCTTCCTCAAAAACATTGAGGTCAACCTACGAAATTATATGGAAATTTTCTAGAATCGGCAGATAGTGGACAACACGGAAAAAGTTTAGAAACTCATAAATACATAAAATATATGCATAGCATTGTATAATATCAATATATTTTGTCTTTTAATACAATAATAATTCAGACTTTTTCTCTGTTATGAAGGGAGGGCCAAAAAAATGTACGTGGATTTTCTAGATTGTGACAGCACAATGTAGAAGGGATACTGTACTTCAGAATAAGAATTGTGTCCCTTTTGTCTCTGTATTGTCAAAATCTAGCACAGTTCCTTTCACAAAGTAGGTACAATAAACATTTGAATTGGACTGAATTGAATATAAAGGTGTCAAGGCAGAGTCTGTAGTTTGATTCAGTACCTCCAACAAAGAGATTAATTAGGCCAGAATCCTTTACAAGTTGACAAGGTAAGGTCAAAAACCATGTGGTATATTACATAGATTATAATGGAGGAAAATAATACAGTCTAGGAAGTCCAAGATTTAAAGTTGGAGGGGACCTAGAGTCTATTTCAATCTTCTGATTCTATTGATAAACAAATTGAGATTCAGTGATGCTAAGTGATTTGCCTATAATCACACACCAGGGAATGTGGGATTTTAATGCACTCTCTCCACACTGCCTTAATGTATGCTCTCCTATAAGTTCATCCTAATAAGTCCTCTTGTTTTCACTGTACATCATCAAAATGCCAGTAGAGCACATAGGCTATCTATCCATTTGGTTATTCCTTTTTCTTACTACATGACCCATCTTTTCTTGATCATAAGTTTTTCCATTAACATCCATTATTCTTGTTCCTCTTAACAGTTTTTTTTTTGTTTTGTTTTGTGTGGTCTCCTGCTCACATCCAAGGCCTTCCCTTGCCCTTTGAGTGACCCTCAATTTTGATTCTTTCTAGACTGAAATAATTCACAGACATTTCATGGCACACTAGTAGGATATTAAAAATATGGGTCTTTATTTGAATGATCTACACATGCATAAGGAGCATCCTTGATCAGGGAATTAGTAGGGAACAAGCATGCTTCCCTGAAAGACATTCTACAGCTTTACCATCACTCAAGTGGCTGAAAGACACAGAGAATAATACTCTGCTTATCAGCACAAGGTTTCTCCTGTGCATGCATCAGAATTAGGCAAGACTCCTTGAAAGATCAAACAAGAGACATAACTATCCTCTGTGACTGATCATTATGTCAGAAAAGACAAAAAAACAGATTTTGCCAACATGTGTGCTTGCCAGATGTGTTCAATCCTGTCATGCAGAATACCACATAGAGTACAGGTAAAAGTAAGAATTCATATGTTGAGATCCTCCACTTCCATTTGTAGATACATTGTACTTAGTACATCAAAACCATGAACGCTATGGAGTTTCCTGGATACAATCCATAAACACTCAAAAAACTTTACATAACCATCCATACAAGAAAAAAAAAGATAAAGAATGCCTATTCTCCAGGCTGCTATATTTTGTTAGATGGACAACCTCTAGAGCTCATCCATCAATAGATATGTCTTAACCAAACACTGAAAATGGGTGAATTAGCCCCAGAACTAAAAAAGAAAAGGATATGAAGTTGGATTGACTTCAGGAAACTATGGAACTCCTTTAAATATCCCAAATTTTTAGTGGAATAAAAGCAAAGGGGATAAAGAGGGGGGGAAATGACAGTACCTGTTTTGAAAGGATCAAAATATAGTAGGTATGGTAATATATGTATACAGACAAATAAAATGCAATTTAGAAGATGATAAATTTATTAGAGACATATAATGTACTGAGGCCAGATGAAGGAGAGACCATTTCCAGCAAAGGAGGATTTGGAGAAGGCATGTGAGCAGGGAAGACTTCATGGAAGAGGTGGCTTAAGAAGCCAGCTTTAAAAAGTGGAAAGAATATAAAAGTAGTGAAGGGAAAAGAGAAAAGCAGGAATTCCAGGCACATACTATACAATGAATATTATTGCAGAATTGGAAAAGTAGAGGATGGAAAAATATGTTTGAGAGATGACAACTAATACAATTTTGCTGAATTATAGATTACCTGGAAATAAGTAGTATGAAATGAAGTTGGAAAAGTAAATTGGAAAGAATTCAAAACTATCTATAGTCATATGAAAAAAATTCTCTAAATCACTATTGATTATAGAATACCACTACTAAGTTTATAGACCAAAGACATCCAAAACAAAAAAGTGGGGGAGGGAAGGACCTATTTGTATACAAATATTTATAGCAGCTCTTTTCGTAATGGAATGCCTAACTAAACAAGCTGTGGTATATGATTGTAGTGGAATACTATTATTCTATAAGCAGGATGATTTCAGAAAAACTTGAACTTATATGAACTTATGTATAGTGAAGTGAACAGAATCAGGAGAACAATTGTACATAGTGATAGTAATATTGTTCAATGAAGAACTGTGAATGACTTAGCTATTCTCAGCAATACAATGATCCAAGACAATCCCAAAGGACTAATGATGGAGCATACTATCCACCTCCAGAGAAAGACCTGATATTCACTGAATATAGACTGAAACATGCTATTTTTTCACTTTCTTTCATTTTTTTCCTTTTATTCGAGTCTTCTTATACAAAATGACTAACATGGAAATGTTTTACATAATTGCACATGTATAACCTATATCTGATTGGTTACTGCCTCAGGGAGGGGGAGGAAAGGAAGGGAAGAACAAATAGAATATGGAATTGAAAACTTTAAATAAAAATGCTAAAAATAAAAAAGGAGGTTGGAATCTGACTGTAGGAGACCATGAATGCCAGACTGAGGAGGTTAGATTTTATTCAGGTAATGGGGAATCATTAAAGAGTATGCATGCTAATATATAAATAAGGATCTGGGTTCAAATCCCAGCATTGTTGCTTATGACTTGTGTGACCTTGGGCAAATCACTTCTTCCTGGAAATCAATTTCCTCACCTGGTAAAATAAAAGTGTTTAGACTAGATTTCTAAGACTCTAAATTCTATTATCCTAAGAACCCAGTCCAGATTGTGTTTATCATTTGCACAGTATGAAATCATATTCAGAAGCAAGTTTTCTCACTTCCACTTCCTTTTGCCTTCTTCGCTTTATCTGCATCCTGTCTATTGTTTGTGGTATTTGAATTTGTAAGAGTAAAAAAGGGGGCACACTAGGTGCTATTTCTCAAAGAGTGTCTCTCCGGAGAGAGAAATTTGCTTTGGAGGGCCTCTTTCCTTGTTTCTTGCTGACTAACAAAATCCAGCTCTCTGTTCTCACCTCACTATGCTGAGCAAAGAGAAAGAAAAACAACTTGGAGATTTATAAAAAACAAAAAGGGTCTGGTATAAATGGAAGTGCAAAGTATGAAATGTTGATGCCATTCAGTCTTCTAGTGAAGTTTCTTGCAGAAAATCTGGCACATACTGGTAGCATTTTGCCCCTCCTAAAAATTGCAGACTTTTAGCTTAACAATAGAACTCTGTCTTTCCTATTACTTTCTTGAAAAACAGAAAATGATATCGACCTTGGCTCTTTGAATGCAAAGACCTGTTTTTTAAAAAGTAGATCAAATTCTATTATTATTTAGTTCTGATAGTGTCCTTTGCTTGAAAGGAAGAAGAGACTTAGTATCACTAACTCACACAAACTTATTCCTTCTGCCACAGTTAGGTCTTCTGGGCAGCAATGGAAATAGAACCAGCACTGAGTTATTCTGGGAACAGTGACTGTGTTGCTGTTAAACAATCTGCATATTCTGGAAATCTTTTCATGTTGGTAGAGCCAAGAGAATTACAATGGCCCTGTATCCCCTCCTATTTCTGCTAACTAAATAGGTCTGTTTCCTATTACTCAGTTTTTTTTTCTTTGGTTTTTTTTTTGTTGTTTTTTTAGTGAGGCAATGGGGGTTAAGTGACTTGCCCAGGATCACACAGCTACTAAGTATCAAGTGTCTGAGGCCGGATTTGAACTCAGGTACTCCTGACTCCAGGGCCGATGCTCTATCCACTGCACCACCTAGCTGCCCCCCCTATTACTCAGTTTTACTGACTAGATCCTACCATTTCTTGGTTCATATGAGATCACAGATTTAGTCCTTTGTTTCATTTAAAAACCAGGTGTTTAGAACTGTGTGTTGCCCTCATGGCTCACCATTTAAGACGAATTTATCATAACATGAAGGGCAGCAGTAACAGAAATCTACACTACCTCCTCCTATATATCATTTGTGGTCAATGCTAACATAAGGCTGACTCTAACCATGTTCCTCATATATCCATGCTTGGATGGCATGCCCTCTTCCACTATAACTTTGCAATGTTAAAAAAGCTTTGCAGACCTTTGTTTTGAGAGTGTGGTACTGGGTTCTTCCTCTTTTGATGGGGGGGGGAGATATTCTTTCAAAATGTTGTATTGAAATTATTTTTTCTTCCACTTAATAAATCTGATTTCTAATAAGTCACATCACTTGAAAAGGGGAAACAAAACATGCAACAAACTGAGAGAAGTAAGCAGGTTAGAACCAATAGAGTTAAAACAGGGATGTTTGTTGGCTCCAAGTATAACAAAGATAAAAATACCCACTGCTGGGTATCTTCCCTATTAACTGGGGATTGAACTTGGTCATAGAAAGTCAGAGATACAACTGACTTTGAGAACAAGTGTATAGCATACAACATCACTGTTCATATTTCTTCCATCTGAGAAGTGGGTGGTGGGTGGGAGGATAGGGAGGGAATTCTATACACTGGGAAGGCTTTATGGAGGAGATAGCTTTTAAACTAGGCAACCCCTTAAAACAGAAGCAACAACACTTCCAGAGGGAGATATAAGAGGTGGCTTGGGTGAGGTGGGCCAAATTGCCACCACTATGACCACACTTTCTTTCAGATCCCAGTGAAGGTGACCCAGGACCCCAAGCCCAAGAGCCCTGGGAGTAGCAGTGTCCACTTCTATCAGCCCTGCTGCCTGTTCAGGCTCTACTACCACTGACCAGGAAATCACCACCTCTTTGGCATCCAAGGTTGCTGAAGACCCAGGATAGAAAGGATAGAAAGTTCTGGCAAAGGTCTTTGACACTGTAAAATAGTTCAACATCAGAAATGGATAATTTCTTCAAGTTCAAAAACTAGATGGCTTTCTAAATCAAAATAATACTAAAAAATGTTTCTATTGAGAACTACAAAATTTACTGAGAACTGATTCCCCACCCAGTCCTGTCTTTTCCAGGCAGGTGAAATGCCTGGGGCTGACTGTCTTTGTCATTTCCAGACTCTTGATGGACTTATGGACCTTCCCTCAAGCAACTTGTTCCCTCCCAATGTTCCCCACCTTACTACCTGGACTTTATGTTATTATGTAAAGAGGGTCCACCTACATTAAGTAGTTTCTATTCTGAGTCCTTAAGGCCTATACTTAAATTAGGAGCTGTTCTATTATTTCTTTTGTCAAAAATTGCTCATCTGGAGCAATCTTTTGGTTCCCTTTTGTTCTGTTAGCCCATTAAAAACCCTGTCATCTGTTCCCATCTTTGGGTATTCCTAGCTTCTGAGCTTTGGGATAACAGGAGCTATAGTACCTTATTTTCTCCTATATTGATTGTTTCCTTAATTTCCAGGTTAACACTATATTAGCCATGTCTTCTCCCTATACTTCAACAAACTCAATTACTTAACCATTGTGGGCCTTTCCAATCACCTTGATTATTATGTGCATTGTCTCTTCCCATTATAATGTGAGCTCCTTGAAAATGGGCACTGCCTAGTCCTTCTATTTGTATCCCTAGTTCATTCATACATTCTTTGGTCTGCATCCAGGTCACATGACACTTGTAGAGTAAGTGCAGCACATACTTGCTAAAGGAGTTTCTCTAGAGAGGAGGGACATATTCTATACCAGAGGAAACAGGATGGGAAAAGTTAGATCCCCACAAGCCAAGTTTCTACTAACTTCTTGGAGTCTTACCATTGATTTCCCAGCTTTTGAGATGCTATATACCGGCTCTTTCTAGAGATGGGGTTGTTGTTGTTTGTCCTTCAGTTTTGAAGAGGACCATGACATTAGGGTGATGTCATGACTTTCAGTGAATTGAATTGAAGTAGGGAAGGCTGTGCAAAGTCACCAGCCTCCCTCTCCTCTCCAGAACCATCTGGGTCCAGTGGCAAGATATACATCAGGATGACTGGAGACAGCCCCAGATGTTTGAGGCAATTGAGTTAAGTGACTTGCCCAGGGTCACACAGCTAGTATTGTCAAGTGTCTGAGGCCAGATTTGAACTTGGGTCTTCCTGACTCCAAGGCCTATGCACTATCCACTGCACCACCTGGCTGTCCTCAAGTTGGGGTAGCCTTACTGGGTACACCAGCAGTGAAGATAGTACAAGGTTGACTTAGATACCTGTTCCTTCCTGAAATTAAGGATAGGTGGAGGGGCAGCTAGGTGGCACAGTGCATAGAGCACCGGCCCTGGAGTCAGGAGGACCTGAGTTCAAATCCGGCCTCAGACACTTAACACTTACTAGCTGTGTGACCCTGGGCAAGTCACTTAACCCCAATTGCCTCACTAAAAAAAAAAAAAAGGATAGGTGGAGTCTCCTGACACTAACCTTACCCCAAAGACCCAGCTGTGCTCCTCTGTCCCACTAGATCTGTCTCACTACAGAGAGTTAGCTCAGCTTTTGAGAAGTGAACTACTAGCAGTTTGTAAAGGGCCAGGAACAGAACTAGAATGAGTCTTCAGTATCATAGGCAACCTCTGGAGAGCAACATGGTGAAAGCTAATCTTAGCAGGGGATTAGTAGAAGCTTAGTATTCAATCCTGGGACCATGAAATCTAATGCAGGTCTGAGTGGGGAAGGCAATGAAACCACTCAAGACCTACCTAAGGGAATTTTGTTTGAGGTAGACTAGAAAGAGAGAACTTCTGAGGCTAAAACTAAAACTGAAATGTCCAGACAAGGCCTGGAAACAGAGTAGGTAACAATTTAGGGGGGCAGTAAAGGAAAAACTTTTCTCATCTGGAGCCCCAGAGGAAAGCAAAATGGTCTTTAGGTCTATAGTATTAGTATTAGTATGGTAACTAGGAGAACTAAACAAAGACACAGAAGAAAGATCAGGTGAAAGTGTCCAGTAATTATTCCACAGTTCTAACATTTAGAGATTGGTTTAGCTGGGGAGTTTAAGAAGGAGAATGTTTACTATCCACAAAACTGGTCACTTTGGGAGGAAATAGCTCAGCAAGGGAAAGAATTCACTCAAGTAAACTTTTGAAACATGGAAAAGGGGTGCAGGTTTTCCCTATCATAACTCTTCTATGTACTCCATTCTTGACCTCCTATGAAGGCAATAATTTTTAAGTTTCTATATCTAGCCCTAAGCATGATGTTTAGACTGTAGTAACTGTTTAATAAATGCCTTCTAATTAATTCTTTTTTTTTCTTTTTTTTTTGTGGGGCAATGAGGGTTAAGTGACTTGCGCAGAGTCACACAGCTAGTAAGTGTCAAGTGTCTGAGGCCAGATTTGAACTCAGGTCCTCCTGAATCCAGGGCTGGTGCTTTATCCACTGTGCCACCTAGCTGCCTCCACCTTCTAATTGATTCAATCAATCATAGTGAATCTATGTTTCCTTCAGGCATCTTATATATTGTGGCTATACTTGATAATAGAGGTAGCTGAGTGTTGCAGTGAATGGAGCACTAAGCCTGAAGTTAGGGAGACCTGAATTCAAATCATGCCTCAGAAACTTACTAGCTACATGGCACTAGCAAAAAGCTTAACCACTATCTGCCTCAGTTTCCTCAACTGTAAAATGGGGATAATAATCACTTACCTCCCAGGGCTGTTGTAAGGATGAAATGCTATATACTGTTTACCATGTGCTTGGCTCAGTATCCTAGTACATAGTCGATGAGTGATAAATGCCTGTTTCCTTTCTTGCTACTAGCCCCAGAGTGGGAGATCATTTCACAAGAAGGGCAAGATTATTATGAGGCAGCAATTCAGGTGGCAATTCAGACATAGTCAATGCTCTACCCCTTTGAGAGTGATGTGAGACTTTACCTCTCTCTTGGGCAAGTTTGAGACCCTGGATGTTATGGTGCCACTGGCACATTCCCCCTTCCTTTCACTCTTGAGGGGTTATTTCAGTTGATCACAAGCCTGGAGAACAACAGACTTGTAAGCTGACAGCCCTGAATGGGACCACTAGAAGAATGGTCTTAGATATGGGGCCACTACAGCATTACCACAATGGCCACCATGCCCAAAGGAGTCTGTTATAGTAATCTGTGGCTTTCTCTCTCCCTCTTCCCATTTTTAAAAGCAAATGGGAATCAATGTTGGATTTTGTAGTCTGTATTATTTTCCTACATTATAATCAAACAGGTCTGCTAGCTGTTATCTGAATATATTATACTATCCCCCACCTCGTTCTCTTTGAGAAATGGTCCCATGTGTCTAGAATATATGCTCATCTCCCCTCTGCCTCTCAGAACCTCATTCAAACCACAATTGGTGCCAACTACTATATTGGACCTTTCTTGATTCCCCTCAGTTATTACCATTTTCTTCCTCTTGAAATTCCTTTTTGTTTTCTTATATTTATTTTGTGTTTACCTACTTGTATACATGTTCTATTTCTCCATTAGACTGTAAACTCCTTGAGTGCAAGGACTCCTTTTTGAAAAAAGTAATTTTTCTTTATATCCTCAATGTGTCCCACAGCGTCCTACAATGTTCCACACATGGAAGTTGTTGAATGGCATTGAATTGCATTACTTTTCAGGGATTGGGACAATTGTTCATAGGCTTAGAGGGCAGTAGACTTGTGAGTTGTGACCCTTAGAGTAGTGTCATTGCCAAGTTACAGTGGCTACTCTTACAGCATCACAATCCAAGGCAGTTCTATTCTTCACTCCCCACCCAAGCCTGTTATCATATTACCTCCATTTTATTTAATAAAAAATTTTTGATGTCTTTTGTCTTTTACATCCATCCACCATTTTAAAAACGTACTTGGGGTTTCTGCTAGAATTTGTTTTGTTTCAAATTCTCTCCCTTCCTTCTGCCCTTCCCACACCCATTAAAAAGGCAAGCAATATGATATCAATTATACATGGAAATCATGTAAAACATGTTTCCATATTAGCCACGTTGCAAAAAAGAGAGATTAACATTAAATTTTACTTAATTTATACTCAGAGTTCATCAGTTCTCTCTTGGGAGGTGGCTAGTATTTTTCATCATGAGTCTTTGTCGTGGATTATTGTCTTAATCAGAGTAGCCAAGTCTTTCATAGTTGATCATCATTATACTATTACTAGGAGCCACTTGAAAACAAGATTTGAATTTTTTTTCAACAGATCTTATAAGCTGATAGGAAAATTAGGAGGAATGCCTTACATTTGATCAATTCTCCCAAATGAAGATGGGAGTCCACTGTTGTCATGCTATAAATGCTTTAAAGGAATGTTCTTAACTGTATTAAGGCCCCTAAATGGAAACTTGACTCAGTGACCTCTATATTAGGAATATGACAGGAAGATCGGTAGCTAATTGCTTACATGAATGAATTTAGACAGTTCTAAGTTATTTGGGTTTAAGAAGACTCAGTGTTGGTTGTGATATTTAGGAAAGATTTAAATATGGATGTGAAGTATCAGCTAGTGGGACATTGGGCTGCTCTTGACCTGATTAGAGCAATATGTCTTATAATCCAGTTCAGCAGAAAAAATAATAAAGGGGGTATTCATAGGTTCATGAGCAGAGAGAGTAAGTGAAGAAGGACAAGAAGCTTTGGATTTGTGGTCAAGTAAAAGTATTTGGTCTTCTCGGTTTTAGAGATTGTGTGGTGAGCAAGATCATTGCTTTAATTGTGATGCTTTCCCCCCCCCCCCATAATGAGCTTCTCAGCTTAGATGAGATCCCTAAAATGGTTCAAATACTTGGGTAATGAATCCACATGGGAACTGGGTAGGAATTTCCAGTCAGGTGAGTAAATCTCTATTAGGCCAGAGTAGGGAGGAAGAGGATACTGTGATACTACCACCACCCAGGCCAAGATAATTTGGTGACCCCCTCCAACCTCCATTCAGGGCAAAAAGGGAAGATACATTTGTTGACTCTAGCTTTTGGCAAAATTATATTTCCTAGAGTCAGGTGAGATGGGAAGGGACTTTTTTTTTTTTGGTGGGGCAATGAGTGTTAAGTGACTTGCCCAGGGTCACACAGCTAGTAAGGGTCAAGTGTCTAAGGTCAGATTTGAACACAGGTTCTCCTGAATCCAGGGCCAGTGCTTTATCCACTGTGCCACCTGGTTGCCCCTGGGGAAGGACTCTATGATATAAGCCCATTGCAGAAAGGGCAGTTAGAGTGAAAGACCACTTCCAAGGAGCAAGACTAATATGCTGTGAGATCATTTCTCCTGAATGGCATGAAGACTACATGGGCAATGGGATCCTGGAGTGAGAGATCCTGGCATCAGGCAATAAGACTGTAACTGAAGTGGTGTCCATGGTCATGGGACTTAGATGATATAATTCCAGCATCAGTGGAGTTCTGGCCCTTAGAATTTTCCAGAGTAAGAAACTTCTGGGTAAATCAGTTGATGCCTGAGACTTCCACTTTAGTTATGGTCACTTCCCCTAAGGGGTGGGGTGTGGTGGAGTGCTTAGCTCAGTACCTGGCACATAAATGTTTAATATATGTTTGTGATGACGGGCTGTCTCATATACACTGCATTCCCTTTCTCATTTCCATGGTTTTTCACTGATGGTCTCTTATGATTACCTCTGCCACCTCTGGGAATCCCTGGTTTCCTTCAAGATTCAACCACCTTGTACATAAACCTCTTCCCGATTTCTCCAGCTGTTAGTGATCTTCCTCTCATTTATGCAGTATATACTTATGGGTATATATACACACATATATTTAATCATATACTCATATATTTTCATGTTGTCTCCTCCATGCTTGAAACATATTAGGTGCTTGATAAATGCTCATTGATTGATAATAATATTTTGAAACGAATATAAAGAAATAATTCATTCCAACTCTATGGTGGCATCTTTTATATTTTGTCCCCAGGAAAGGAATCAAGCGGTGCCTTTCCATCAATTTCCTAAATAAATCAACCATTTATATTTCCACCATGTTTTCCAATATTTCATGTTAGAGTCCACTGAATCTAGACCTATAGATATAGCTGTATTTATGTAGTACCTTTAGCCATCTTAGAATTATGGCTGGGTATAACTGGAAGGCAGTCTTTTGGACAGTTTGGACATCATGACACACAGACTCAAAATTTGGAACCTGAGGAGGAAGCCCAGGTGGAGTCATGCATTACCTTGAGAGTTTGTGTAACAGTGATGAGGAGGGGCAGGAAGTGCCAGCTGCAAGCTCAGTGCCTGGATCACCCTCACACTGGGGGAAAGTAACATTTATGTTGATATCCCTTTAAGCATCCCAAATTCTCAACCCTCCAGACCACTCAGGTCTCACAACCTACTCTATTCCATCTCAATTGCACAAAGAAATGATCAAAACTTACCACCACATTTTTACTTTCTAAATTCTATTGTGTGGTCATGATGCTTTATTATTCTATATCTTCTGATGGCCGCTCCTCCTAAATCAATTCTTCATCTTCATTTTGACTTCCAGTTCCTCTCTCAGCACTTCCCCAAGCCATTATCACTGCATTGGCTATACTTTCCTTCCTTTTCATTCTTGACTCCTTTAGTTAAACCAGCTCAATTGAACACTGTCCTATATGCTTAAATCCTTTGCTCCCTCATTCTATTGCCACTCAGTCCTTGCCAAACCACAAACCTTGAATTATTTCCACCATCAACTTCCTCTGAGTCTACTCCTGTGCTTTTGAACAGAATTAAATGAAGTCACACAACCATGCTGAATGAGTCCAATACAAATTTCTGTTACCTAATCCCATTTGGGTCTTTATTGCAAGAAGGCAAACCTTCTTTTACCCTCTGATTCTTTATCCCTCTCACTGCACAAACTATTCCAAATTTTGCTTTTTTCTCCTCAAACTTCCTGCGACACCTCCCTTCACTCCTACTTCATATACACAAAACTCCCATCATGAACTCCCTTCTCCTGATCGTGCCTCATATCCCACTAATATCACTTCCCACTCCATACACATACTATCTCCTCCTTTGATCTGATTTCTGATGAAGAGATGGTCCTTCTCCTTATCAAGGCCAACCCCTCTCCATGTAACCATGACTCCATTCCAGTCCTTTTCCTCCAGAACAATACCCCCTTCTAATAGTCATTCTTTCACCATTTACTGGTTCTTTCCTTTCAGTCTACAAAACATGCCTGTTTAATCCATATTTATGGAATGAGAGTGACCAATAACACAGTCTCAAAATTTGGAACCTTAGGAGGAAGCTCAGATGGAGTCATGCTCTAACCTTGAGAGCATGTATAGCAGTGATGAGGAAAGATGGGAAGTGGCAGCTGTGAGTTCAGTGTCTATCTCACCTTCATACTGAGGGAAAATCACATTTGTATTGCTATTCCTTCAAGTATCGTAACCTTCCAGCTTTCCAGACCACTTGGATCTCATGACCAGTTACTCCTCTACGCCATCGCAGCTGCACATAGAAATGATCATATCATTTGTCTTGCTATCATTTGCTATCATCAAAAACCCTATGCTAGATCCTTCCATCAGTACCCTTTCTCTCCATTTGTACAGCTATCATCCTCATTAAAACCCTCATCACCTCTCACCTGGACTATCACCTCCCAATTGGCTTTTCCTGCATTTCTCCACTCCTATCCAAAGAGATTTTCCTAAAGAACAGACCTGTCCATGTCAATCCCCACCACCTCACCAAGCTCCAATGGTTCCCTATTATCTATAAAATCAAAATAAATTCCTATTTCTCATTTTTAAGCTCTTCACAACATGAACCCTTCCTATCTTTCCATTCTTCTTAAATATTACTTTCCTCTATAGTCTAGTCTAGTTACACTGACCTGCTTGCCGTCTCTCACAGGATATACCATCTCTGGTCTTGATGATGTTATGCCAACTGTCTCTTGTCCCTCAAAGGATCTCCTGCCTCTGTCTTTTGGAATATTTGTCTTCCTTTAAGACTCAGTTCAATTGCCAGGAAGTCTTTCCTGATTTTCCCAATTACTACTGCCTTCTTTTTTTTTTTTTTTTTTTAGGTATGGCAATTGGGGTAAAGTGACTTGCCCAAGGGTCACACAGCTAGTAAGTGTTAAGTGTCTGAGGCTGGATTTGAACTCAGGTACTCCTGACTCCAGGGCCGGTGCTCTATCCACTGCACTACCTAGCTGCCCTCTGCCTTCTTTATAAGATTACCTTGTATCTACTTTGTATAAACCTTGTATATAAGTATACAAGGTATATGTTTTCTCTCTTATTAGAAGATAAACTCCTTGAGGGCATGGAATGCTTTTCTCCCCTTTGGCACTGCCTGATACAAAGTAAGTTCTTAGTAAATGCTTGTTGATTCAACGATTCATCATCACACGATGGAGAGAAGATCCTATAGACTTAACTATACAATCTATAAAAGGGACATCTTAGGGAGAAAGGAAAAACCTAATCTGCCAGCATCACTGGTAGCCAAATTGGGCACATGATGCACAGTGCTATATCAGAGACTGTAATCAGTGCTAGTACCTGGAAATGCACTGTATTAAGTAGAGCCTGAATTCATACCTGATTTTCCACCATCTCAGCATATACTTCTATCCTTATAACAGCAAAATGCTAGTATGATAGTGATAATAATGGTCTGTATTTGTATAGTATTTTAATATTCACAAAGCGTTTGACATATATCACCTGATCTAATCATCAACCACCTTAGGTGGATGCTACTATTATCCTGATATTACACATGGGCAAACTGAGTCTGAATTTAAGTGATTTATCCAAGGTACTATAATCAGCATCTGAAGAGATTTCAAATTTGGGTTTTCCTGACTCCAAACCTAGCACTTATCTCCTATCCCATGCTGTCTTTAAAATTCCAAGCTACCATCCACTACAGGTGCTTCCATTTCTGATTTTCTCAGAGATCTGCTCTTTATAGCCAAGTTTTGGAAGGGACTCCAGAAATAGAGTTTTTGTTTTGTTTTATTTTAACTATAAATAAACAAAAGTAAAAGACGTCTACTATATAAATTTAAGTGGCTTTATTTTTAATGTGTTTAATTGTGTTTGTTAATTATATTCTTAACATTGAACCATTCTTACATTCCTAGTACAAATTCAACTTGTTCATAGCAAAAAGGACCAAAAATGGCAGCAGTGAGGAATGGTGGGGAGGCTATTAATTCTGTAGTCAGAACATAGGGATTCCAGTCCTACCTATAATACTTACCTGTGTGGCCTTGGGTTAATCCCTTAGCTTCCCTTGACTTCCATTTCCTCATCTATAAAAGGATGGGTTGAACTAAATGGCCTCTGAGGTTCCTTCCAGCTCTAAATATATTATCCAATGAGTGATATTTTAGATATTGCTATAAACTTTTACTAAGATTTTATTTAAAATTGTTTTCCATATTCATTAGTGATATTGGCAAGTTATCTTTTGTTGCTTTATCTTTCTCTGTTTTGGATGTTCGGACAATATTTGAATCATAAAAGGAATGTAGTGGAGTCATTCCTTTTTTAGTTTTGATAATAATTTGTGTTGCAGTTATTAATTGCAATATGAATATTGCAGACTTCATTGGTGAATTTATCTGAACTAGAGTTTTTCTTCCTTTCCCTTTTGGTAGTTCCTTGAAAGCTTGTTCAATTTAATTTTCTTAGATGAATCTATTTTATGTACTGTTAATTTGAATATTTTATATTTTTATAATCATCCATTCTCAGTTTTGTTAGGAAACAGTAGGTTGTGATGCTTCCTTTTGTTTGTTATAATTTAGCTTTATTTATTTTTTATTTCAGTAATTTACTTTTTCTTTCTTTTATTTTTGATCAGGTCAGCTAAAGGTTTATCAATTTTGTCTTTTCACATTTGCCTTATCAAACTGATAACATTTTTGTTTTCTTTTTTTTTCTATTTCTAATTTGTGAGATTTTAGCTTTGGTGCTTATTTTAGATTGTTTATGCACTGAAATTATAGTTTTTAAAAATACATGTTTACTTTATTAATCCTCTTTTGTTATTATTTTGTGGTTATGTTGATTTATTTTATAGTTTTATGTTGCAATTCAATTCACTATTCCTGTCACCTTTTTCTTGATGTATTCTTATTTGTATGTGTGTACATGTACATGTGTATTCCTTTTGGGGACTGATTTAGCTGCATCCTAGAAACATTGATATCTTGTCTTATTATTCTATTTCCCATAATCATCAATTGATTCTATGGTATGTTCTTTGTCCCATTCCTTGTTCAAGATGTCATTATTAAGTCTCCATTTAGGTTTTCTCCTTTTGATACCTATATTAATTACTATTTTAATGACATGATCATTTATGAGATTGTGTTTAATATTTCTTCTTTAGGAAAAAAACACCCTTTATTCATGATTACCCAGTGTTTCAGAATACGGTCTATTTTTTGTAAAGGTACCACATAGTACTGAAAAATATTTCTATTATTTAATGCTACTTTCCAAAAGATGTCTGGATGAAATAAATGAAGAAGCATTCCTTAAGTCCTTACTATGTGCCAAGCACTGAGGATGTAGGTAGAAAACCCCACGGTTCTTGCTTTCAAAGTGCTCACATTTTAATTGGGGGAAATCATGCCTAAAAGAGGAGTCCCTTCAAGGTAGATGGAAAGGTATATAAATCCTAAGGATGTAGTGATGGGGCAGATGACTTGGCCCAGCAGGTCATTATGGTTACACCAATAAATAGATGACAGTGTTTGGGATCTGGAGGGCATAAAAGCAGAGTAGATAGTATGACCTGGAGGATCTTGGGATGTTGTAGAACAGATGGTAAGAACTGGTGGTCTTTTATGTCACTGAGAGGAATAAAGTTGATGACTACTATCTTATCCAACTTGTGTGAGCATTTAGAGTATACTATATGGGTTCTGGATGGCCAAGAGTCAGGGGAGAGAGGAAAGAAATAAGGGGGGGAACTTTAAATTCTCCAACAGTTTATTTGGGTATATATTTTTCTTTTTATCTTTTGTGAACATTAAATTGTCCTGATTTGATATTATGAATTTTTATTTTTGTTTTTTTTTCTGATAACTTGATTGCTACTGCTAGTTTTAAGCATCTACCTAATGCATAGGAAAAAAAATTCTAGTCTTTTTTGTATTCTTTATTTATATATATTTTTCTAAATGTGAATATGATAGTTTGATGGTATTGTTTTCTCGACCATTCTGACACTTTTGGGGTGCCTTTTTAGATCTACTAATGTTTAACATCATTATTTCTTGGCATGTGTTTTGCACCATTTTTTCTTTTGTATCAATTTGTATCTTTTTCCTTTTTTAAGTCAGTTGTTACCCCTGCAATTTGTTTATACAATTTTAATCCTAGTTGTATTACACAGCTCTCCTCCCCATAATTCCCCACTCCAAAATTCTTTAAATTTGTTTATTGCTATTTTCTTTCTTTCTTCATTTACTAATTTAGTTAGCTCAAAACCTTTTCTTCCTCCTTCCTTACAACCTCTTATTTTAAGAAACTTTTTGTTATATTCTTTTTAATAATAGTAATAATAATTAATAGCCTACATTTATAGAGCACTTTAAGGTTTGCAAAGCATTTTACATATATTGTCTTATTTGATCTTTACAACAACCCTGGGAGCTGGGTGTTATTATTCCCATTTTATGGATGAAGAAAATGAAGTAAACAGTGATTAGTGACTTGCCCAGGGTTATACAGCTAAGTGACTGAAGCAGGATTTGAACTCAAGGTCTTCCTGACTCCAAGTCCAGTGCTTTCTCCACTGTGTCACCTAGCTATCTCACACCAAACTATTCTTTGGTTTGTTCTCATTATCTCTCTTCTTTTCTAGTCTATTTTGATTTATATTTTCGGGTTCATGGACTCTCTCTTTTACTTGTTTTTTTCTCTGTCTCATATGATGATATTCTGAAGCACCAGATTTTTGTTCATTTTTCTACCTACTTGATATGTTACTTCCTTTGTGGCTCTCACCCCATCCTTCCTTCTTCATGATGTGCCTTGATTTTAGAGATAACATGAGCAAGCAATGTTAGATGGAAGCAGTGGTGTTTGCTAGTAGTTAATTTGTGTCCCAAATCATGAGGCTAATCCTATTGCCTCCCCTTACCATGATCAGTCTACATTCCTTAGGCCATGTTAACCTGTCTCATTTTAAATATCTCCCTGATGTCTACACACATTCATCCAAGTTTCTTAAGCCTTAAAAACAAACCCAAAATAAACTTCAATAGTTCTACCATACTCACTAGCTACCATCTTATATCTCTCCTTTCTTTCTCAGTTAAATTTCATGGAAATGCCTCCCTTTTCTCTCTTCTAACTCTTCTAAATGCTCTACAATCTGGCTTCTGATCTCATCATTCAACTGAAACAGCTCTCTCCAATGTTGCCAATGATGTCTTAAATGTCAAATCCAATGGCCCTTTCTCAATCCTTTTCCTTCTTGACCTCTCTGCAGAATATCCATGACCACCATGGATATTCTCTAGCTTTCCATGATAATGCCATTTTGCCAATTTTCCTCTCTTCTAAGCCTATTTTGCTGATTCTTCTTCATCTATGTTATACCCACTGACTATAGGTATACCCTAGACTCTGTCCTGGAGCCTGTTTCCTTTTATCTTAGTCTCTCAGGCAGGAAGTTCTCTTGGTCTTTTATCTCTTTGTCACATGCATCTTTCTCCAGCTGTCACAGTCAGACTCCAGAATCACAATTAAAACTGACTCTCTTCTCACAGACTCTTCAACAGAATGACAGTTAGACACTAACTTCCTAAAATTCCATTTCCTCTTAAAGGTAACAGTATCCAAAGTTTCTGTGCAAGAGTCTAATGAGACAGGTGTTATATTTATATATGTAGGTGTTGTCAACTCTTATAGAATATAAACTCTGGGAGGGCTGAGATTATTTAATTTGGTTCTTTGTATCCCCAGCCAACTGCCACATAGTAGGCGCCTAAGAATTACATCTTGACTGATAGTTAACACTGAAATCTAGAGAGTTATGGAAGTATTGGAGAGGCAGCTAGGTTACACCATATAGAATGCTGGGCCTGGAGTCAGGAAGACTCATCTGGCCTCAGACATTTACTAGTTGTGTGACCCTGAGCAAGTCACTTAACCCTGGTTGCCTCAGTTTGCTCATCCCTTAAAATGAAATAGAGAAGGAAATGACAAGAAAACCATGAATGAAGTCATGAAGAGCTGGGCAATGACTGAGCAACAACAACATGGAACTATTGTACACATGTGTGTATCTTGTAGATTTAAAAAATAAAGGTGTGTTTTTTAAGCTACTGCAGTAATGGAAAGAGTAAGGGATTTAAAGTTAGAGGATCTGGTTTCAAATTCTGCCTCTTTTATTACCTGCTACATGTACTTAAGCAAACCATTTAACTTATATTGGACTTTCCACATCTCTAAAATGAAGAGATGTAAGTAAATGACCTTTAAAGTCCTTTCCAGTGCCAAATCTATAATTCTATGATCCTATTAGACTTTTCTTCTCTCTTTGGAGAAGGCAGCTAGATGGTAGAGTGGATAGAGTGCTGGGTCTAGAGTTAGGAAGACATGAGTTAGATTGTGACCTTAGACACTTGCTAGCTATGTGGCCCTGGGCTAGTCAATTAATTTCTGTCTATCTCAGTTTCCTCAACTGCAAAATAATAATGGAACTGTGATTTTAAAATCTAAATTGTGGTCGCCTTAAATCAGAAGCTTCAGCTCCAGTCTAGTCTAGAGTTCCAGCCTGGTTGGGTTCTTCCTGAAGTCCTCTTCCATGAGCCTGCTTTAATCAGGAACACCCTCGCAAGCTGTTTGTGGAAGCTTTTTTATAGATCTGGAATAGAGGCGGTCCTTACACACTGCTTCAAGGTGATTGGTTGGCATCATCCAAATCCATTGTCTTTGAAGGTGTTCTCAAGTTGAGTTCACAGTCTAGTTTCTGAGAACAATACCTTCTTAAGGGATAGCCAGGTGTGATTACAATCCAATTAATTTGAAGTAGGCTTAATCAGCAGTCAATCACTCTCACTTGATTCAATCAGTATAGATTAATCTCCAGGTGGGTCTTTGAGTATCTGCTAAATCCCTTATTTAATCACATCCCCCCCTTTGTTTCTTCTAGGAACAGGTGTTCCTAGATGAAACAGTAAAAAAATAATTAAGTCTTCGTAAGTCTTTTCTCAGTTCTCTTGTCGTCTTGGAGTGGTAAGATGTCATCAGGAGGAAGCTGGATTCTGGTCTGGAAAGCTGGATTCTTCTTTTTTAACTGAATTGCTGGACTTTTTACTAAACCTTAACATAGCGTTGTCAATGATCAAATTTAGTACATTACATTCCATTCCCTCCTTTATATAATAGAGGGTTGAGGTAGTTATGCAATCTATAACACTTCACAGTACCTACCTCCTGGGGTTGTTGTGAGGATCAAATGAGATAATATTTTTAAAGTGCCTGACACATAATCAGTACTCAATAATAGTCACTCCCTTCCTTCCTTCCTTCCTTCCTTCCTTCCTTCCTTCCTTCCTTCCTTCCTTCCCTCCCTCATTCCTCCCTTTGGATCTAGAAGAATATCTGGTAGTTTGTTTCCTAGTATTTATGGGAAAATACAAACAGTGAGCCATTTCCTGGAATTCTCCTTTCCTTACCACCCCATTAATGACAACTCATTTTTAGATAGTCTTCTAATGTTCCTAAAGCACTTTCCTCCTAGTGACCCTATGAATTTTTTTTTTCTAGCAACAAACATTTATTTTATTTTCTGGTTACATGTAGGAGTAGTTTTCAACATTCATTTTCATAAGATTAGATTTCCAAATTTTTCTCCCTCCCTCCCTCCCTTTCCTCCCCCCTCCACAAGATTGCAACCAGGTTGTATATGTACAATCCACAAGTGTTCTTTTTATCAGTTCTTTCTATAGGGGTGCATAGTAAGCTTCCTCATTAGTTCCTTGGGATTGTCTTGGATCATTGCACTGCTGAGAGTAGCTAAGCCATTCACAATTGCTCATTGAACAATACTGTTGTCACTACCACACACTGTCCTCTTAGCTATGCTCACTTCTCTATACATCGATGTTCATTAGTCTTTCCAGGTTTTTCGGGGATCATCCTGTTTGTCATTTCCTGTAGCACAAGTCCATTCCACTACAATCATATAGCACAGCTTTTTCCATCATTGCTCAACTGGTGGATATTCCCTTGATTCTTAATAGCCTCCACCAAAAGTTGCTATAAATATTTTTTGTACAATTTTTCCCCCTTTTCTCTTTTTCATGATTACTATTGTTAACTGTTTCCCTTCCATCCTATTCCCTTCCCCATGATATTTATTCTATTATCCATCTTCTTTCATCCTATCACTCTTCAAAAGGGATTTGCTTCTGTCTGTCCCCTCCCCTCCTCTGCCCTTCCTTCTTTTGTCCCTCTCTCTTTATCCCCTTCCCCTCCTATTTTCCTTCAGGGTTAGAGAGATTACTCCACCCAATTGAGTGTGTACATTATTTCCTTCTTGAGGCAATTCTAATGAGATTGAGGTCTTTGAGCCAATTCTGATGAGTGTTAGGCTCATTTACTGCCCAGATTAAACAGATTACTCCACCTATTTGGGTGTGTCTGTTAGTCCCTCCTTGAGGTAGCTTTGATGAGTTTAAGATCTTTGAGCCTTTTCTGATGAGTATAAAATTCATTTACTGCCCTGCTCCTCTCCCATCTCTTTCCCCACTCCATAAGCCTTTTCCTATTTCTTTCATGTAGGATTTTACCTCTGCCCTTCCCCCTCCCCCAGTGAATTCCCTTCACCCCTCAATTTAACCCTAAAGATGTTATCACCTAGCTAAGTGACACAGTGGACAAGGTATCACCCCTGGACCCAGGGGGATCCCAGCCAAAACCCAGCCTCAGACACAAGACAGTTGCCCACTGTATGACCCCAGGTATGTCCCCCAGCTCCAATTTTTTATGGTTCTCTAGGGTCTTGTATTTGAAATTCAAATTTGACATTCAGTTCAGGTCTTTTCATCACAAATATCTGAAAGTCTTCTTTTTCATTGAAGTCCCATTTTTTCCACTGAAAGATTATTCTGAGTTTTGCTGGGTAGGTGATTCTTGGTTGTAATCCCATTTCCTTTGTCTTTTGTTATATCATATTCCATGCCCTCCAGTCCTTTAATGTAGAAGCTGCTAGATCTTGTGCTATCCTGACTAGGGCTCCACAGTACTTGAATTCTTTCTCTTTGGCAACTTGCAATATTTTCTCCTTGACCTGAGAGTTCTGGAATTTGGCTATAATATTCCTAGGAGTTTTCTTTTTGGTATCTCTTTCTGGAGGTGATGGGTGGATTCTTTCAATTTCTATTTTAGCTCCTTCTTCTAGAATTTCAGGGCAATTTTCACTGAGAATATCTTGGAAGATGGTGTCTAAGCTCTTTCCTTGATCATGGTTTTCAGGTAGACCAATACTTTTCAAATTATCTCTCCTGGATCTATTTTCCAGGTCCGCAGTTTTCTCCAGAAGGTATTTCACATTGCCCTCTATTTTTTTATTCATTTGGATTTGCTTTATTGATTGATTTATTGTGTCTTGGTTTCTCATAAAGTCACTGGCTTCCATTTGTTCAATCCTAATTCTTAGGCAATTATTTTCATCAGAGAGCTTTTGTACCTCCTTTTCCATTTGGCCAATTTGACTTTTCAAGTTGATGGGGGGTACGGGTTTGGTTAGGGGATGGGGTTCTTAGGAATTCCTCTTTAAAGAATTACACCCTCTGGCACGCAAAAAGTAGTTAGAATAAGGTGGTAGTTTATTTAGGAGCAAGGGAAGGGAAGGGTGGGGGGAGGGAAACCGTGAAAGAAATCCTTGGACTTTTCATGGGGAGATTGGCATAAAGCACATGGCTCAGAGGTACCAAATCTCCTCAAACAGGAGACTGGAAGGTACTTTTAAAGAGGACTGATGGGGGTGGACCATCTGCCTGTGAAAAGTTCCTTTAGTGAGGGAGGACCATCCCCCACTGGTAGTGACTAGAGGAATTGGGTGAGGGGTGGCTACAGATCCCTCTTCAGAACACAAAGGCCGTAGCCACACCCAAATTTATTTCCCCATGGTAAGGGAGACCAGAATGAAGGGTAGGAATCCAAAGGTAGCTCAGTCCAATTTGGTTCAATTTATCTCTCTACGCGTTATCTGTCCTCTGGTTTAGTTTCTCAAGGAGAAGATTCCTTGATGTGCCCCAGAGAATTTCTGGGGTGCTCTGCACCCCATGACAAAGCTGTTGACTTTTTTCTCATGTCTTTCCTGCATCACCCTCATTTCTCTTTCCATTTTTTCCTCTACCTCTCTAACTTTATCTTCAAAGTCCTTTTTGAGCACCTCAATGACCTTAGACCAATTTGTATTTTTCTTGGAAGCTTTAGATATAGGGGCCCTGATGTTGACATCTTCCTCTGAGGGTGCCCCTTGTTCTTCCTTGTTACTGAAAAAACTTTCTATGGTCCTCACCTTTCTCTGTCAGCTCATCTTGCCTTTCTTTTACTAGACTTTTAGCTCCTTAAAGTGGGGCACTGTTTCCAGGCTGCAGTATCCCAAGCTTAAGGAGTCCCAGGTGGTATGATTTAAGGAGTATCAGGTTCTTCCCTCACCCGGCCTGTTTCCTGTTTCTAGATGACCCCAGACCAACTTGCCAATCAACCAGCTTTGTGTGTTCTGGTTGTTAGCTCTGATGAGCCTGTGCCCCTCCCTGAACTAGGCCACTGCTACTCAAGCCTACCTCCTGGTTCTCAGCAGGGGTGTAAAATCCAAGCAAGTTCTGACTCAGCACCAGCATAGACCCCTGTAGTCTCCCCCCTGCCCAGGGCTCAGCCCACTCACCAGACTGTGAGCTTACTTCCAGATGACACTGGTGCTTCAGCTGATTCAGAAGCTCTGGGTGTCTCCTTCTCTGGTGAGGCCTTCCTGGGACTGGATCCATGTCAGGGTGACTGTGGGGTTGGGCCCGACTCCTGTATTAGCACAGCAGCATCCTCCTTCTGCCCTTCCAAGCCGTTCTTGGTTAGAAGATGATTTCAGCACATTCTTCTTTGAGTTTTGCTGCTCCAGGCATTTTCCTATGGCCTTATTTGGATGTTTTTTTGAGCAATCGTGTCATGAGTTCTGGAGCTCACTGTCTTTCCTCCTGACCCTATGAATTAATGAAGTTAGTAGCATACTCATTTTTTTTTAATTTTTTTTTTTTTTAGTGAGGCAATTGGGGTTAAGTGACTTGCTCAGAGTCACACAGCTAGTAAGTGTTAAGTGTCTGAGGCCGGATTTGAACTCAGGTACTCCTGACTCCAGGGCCGGTGCTCTATCCACTGTGCCACCTAGCTGCCCCATAGCATACTCATTTTATAGATGACGAAACTGATGCTCAGAGAGTGAAAGTGACTTTTCTCAGAAATTACCTAGGAAATATAAAATATGAGACTTGAACATAGGTTTTCTAATTCAACAACTAATAATACTTTTCTCACTAGATCTCCGCCCCCTCTCGGGTATGCTTGTCTCCCCACCCCCACCCTGCCCCTTCCACCAATGCTCTTGCTTGATCATATATTCCACTGCATTACAGTGCAAGGAGTGAAGTCTTGGGCCACTTCATAAACCCAAATAAAGGCAGTATATTCCTGCTCATTTTAGTTGCAAGGCTAATAGGAGAACATTTCTGAAAGGACACATAGCAGCAATGTGTGTATCAGTTTTCAAGAGCCCCAGGTCTTATTCTGCATTTCTCTTACATTTTTATTATTATATCTCAGGGTGAATGACGTTAGCTCCAATTAAGATGTGAATGTTTGTTTGTTTTCTAATTGGAAGAGCCCTTAGAAACCATTCAGTTCCACCAATGCATTTACAGATGAGGTAAAGAGACTCAGAAAAGCAAAATTCCCAGTGGCAGGCAGGGATGGCTGCCCATTAAAAAAGAAGGAAGAAAAGTATATATACATATTCTTTTCAGTCCTACAGTTTAGCTTGAGGTGGTGGTTCTTTTGGCTCTTGTACTTTCTCCTCAATCCTCATTTATTTCTGTTCCTAGAACAGAACTTGAGAAAAAAAACGTTTGCTATGGAGAGGAACCAAAGCACAGAATCCTGCAGCTTCTCCTTTTGCTTGCAGACATCCAAGGCCAGCACAGACTTCAGAGTGAGTAGTATGGGTAGGGGAAGGGGGAGGAAGGTTGGAGATGCCAGCTGCCAGGCAGAAGCTCCATGCTTCTGTGACTCTTGATTTGGACCAGAAGTCACACTAACCTGTCATCACTTCTTCCTCCTTGCAGTTACAATATGAGAGGGAACCTGCACTTAGCACTGCTGGTGGGTAGAGCCCGGGGAAGACAAAGACTCATTTAGGGAGCAAATTTTGCTCCACCACATCCCCCCTGATCTAGATAATCTACAGCCTCCTTTCTCTTCTCATCCTTCTGTTGGACATCTAATTCCAAGTGACTCTTCCCTCCTCCTCTTTGGAGTTAAGCTAAATTACACATAGCTGAAACTCAGAATAAGACTTTAGAGAAGTGAATTGTTTCCCTACAACAGCCACCACTTCTGTTTTTTTTTTCTTTTTGGGGGGGGGGAGGGTTGGGGTTTTTTTTGGTGAGGCATTTGGAGTTAAGAAACATGCCGAGGGTAACATAGCTAGTAAGTGTCAAGTTTCTGAGGTTGGATTTGAACTCAGGTACTCCTGAATCCAGGGCCACCTATCCACTGCACCACCTAGCTGCCCCTCTTATTTTGTTTTAAAGAAGGAGCCTTGTATGAATAGACTGAACCAAAAGCTTATAAGACAACAGTTATAGTCCCAGGCAGAGTAGGCACTCAAGAAATGCGATGAATGAATAAGTAGATGAAGAAAACACTTCAGTTCTGTGAAGAAGTTATAGGAAGGTCAAGTCTCTCTTGAAAAAGGTTAACAGGAAAGTGCCAATGAGGGATGTGTCACTGCCTTCATGGGAAAATGGATGTGGAATTTATAGATTGTCACAGAACCTCCTCCCCACCTCCCATCTGGATGGGCAAAGTCTTCAATATCTCACTGATGGGGAAATCCTAACCAGAGTGACTCAGAGGGCGCTTGTCTTCTAGGCCTCAGATGACAGACAGAAAGGGGGTTGTTGAAACAGTGAGAGTTGCATTGGCAGACTTCCCTCATTGCAGTCAGAGTAGCTAAAGATAGGCAATGACCTTCTAGCAACAGTCTTGCTTCCAGGGACAGAGACAGACCTCCAGGAAGAAGACCATGGTCCAGAGGCCAAAAAAGAAAGGAACATACTCTTCTGTTTTGATAGAAGCCTAGCTCCTGGGGTTCCTTCAGCTAGCCCTGGATGAAAATAACAAATTTCCATCTGGGGACAGATATTTCAGTTTATGTCCTGCCAAAATTAGAGGGATCCCATATGAAGAGAGAGCCTTCTGTTATGGAATATACTTAGCTGAGAAAACCATTTGATTAAGAGACTAAAGAGACTTTATGGCATGCCCAGTTGTGCTATTATACAAATAAAGGGAACATTTAGGTCACTTTCTCTAGGGACAAAGGACAATTTCTCTCTCTAGTCAGTTATGTGCTCAGATAGTACCAGTCACCATAGTACAGTGGCATTTAGAAATAGCTAAGTGCTTTTCTTTTGGAGTGTGTGTATGGCCATGGGGGAGGAGTCTGGGTTGTCTGGGATAGGCAAGGGGCACTGAGACAACCCCTCAATACAAAAATATGCCATGAAAAATCTTATCAATTAGAGGTTCAATTATCTTGAAATAAAAATATCTCCTCCATGATTATCTATGAGATACAGTTCTCACAATTTAGTCTGATTCACTTTAATCAGATTGCTTTTCTCTTAACATCAAGCTCAAAATATTGCTTAGCTTTTAGGAGTATAGTTCTTGGGGTTGGGGGTAAAGAGAGATTGGTGTTGGGAGGAAGAAGAGGGTAATTTTGGAGCCTGGGCTACTGCCCAGGAAGTTAAGGCTTGGATGGGAATAAAGAATGTGTGTGTGTATGTTGTGGGGTTGTGGGGTATGGAGGGTGAAGTTTGGAACAATATATGGTAATCTAAGTGCACCTGGTAAAGGGTTCATAGAGGGGTGTGGGGTAGGACAGCAATAAAGACAACTTCGTGGCTTTGCTTAATTCCAATCATCATCCTATTGGCTAATGAAAGTCAATTTGTTGTACGAGACAAGAGTGACTTGCCTCAGGAAGACCTCATGTTTTTATTACATGTATCTGGTACAACAATCAGTAAATCACGAAATCTCTTGGAGACTCAGTTGCCCCATCTCTAAAATTGGGATAAAGTACCTACCTACCAAGGTGGTTATGAGAGTCAAATGACACAAAGTGTATAAAGCACTTGGCAGCTCCTAAGGTGTTATATGATTGTCAGCTAGTATTTGAGCCACTGAGCAGTAGTGGCCAAAATGCTGGGCTTGAAATCAGACAGATCTTTTGGATTCTTCCTCTGGCACCTCAGAGCTATGTGAGTATAGGCAATATGTTTAACTTCTCTGATCTTTGTTTTTTTCTTCTTTAAAATGGTGATGATAGTATCTGTAGTACCTACCTGGAAAGAGCTAGGTGGCCTGGGGTCAGGAAGACCTGAGTTCAAATGTGGCCTCAGATGCTTAACTAGCTGTGTGACTCTGAGCAAGTCACCTTACTTCTATTTGCCTCCATTTCCTCACGTGTAAAATGGGGATTAAAAACAGCATCTACCTTCCAGGGGTGTTGTAAGAATCAAATGGGACAATCTCTGTGAAATGCTTATTAGCCTAGTACCTGACACATAGAAGTCTTTAATAAATACTTCCTTCTTTGCCCCCTTCCTTCCTTCCTTCCTTCCTTCCTTCCTTCCTTCCTTCCTTCCTTCCTTCTTTATTTACTTCCCTACTTCTTTCCTTCTTTCTTTTCTTCCCTCTTTCCTTCCCTCCTTCCTTGACTCCTTCCTTCCTTGCCTCCTTCCTGCCTTCCTTCCTTCTTTCCTTCCTTCCTCCCTTCCCTCCCTCCCTCCCTCCCTTCTTCCTTCCTTCCTTCCCTCCTTCCTTGTCTCCTTCCCTCCCTTCCTTCACTCCTTCCTTCTTTCTTCCTTTCCTCCTTCCTGCCTTCCTGTCTTTCTTCTTTCCTTTCATAGTTGCTGTAAGGTTCAGTTGAGATAATAAACATAGTGCACTTTGAAAATATTTGATTTATTATTATCATTGTGTGTGCACAAGTTACTGATACTGTATGAAATGAGAAATGGAAAAAAATCTGTTTTGCTAATGGAAGATATTACCAAATATAATGTCAAAATATAAGAACTAAAGGAACCTAAGTGTACAGTTAAGTGCTAAGTTAAGTTTAACTGCTGTTAATAATAATGTGCCTAGAATGTACTAGGTGGTTAATAAATGCTAGTTGGATTGAGTTGAATTGATACAGTGCTTTAATGTGGTTACCACTCAAATCCTACTCCAATATCTCATTGTGGCATGGAGATGACAAGATTCTGTAAGACTCTATCTGCAGAAAACAGTCTCTGACATGAATGCAAGAGAGAATCTTTTAAGGAAAATTCAATATTCAAGATGTGCCAGAATGAGCAGACTTGAATTTGAGCTAAGAGATGTAGTCCATATGGTTAGATGTAGCTTCACTGATACATGAATTTTAAATGTGAGGAAGACTATAGCTTCAGTGTAGTTTCAGGATTTCAGATTAAAAGTTACCACCTCTAGTTTTGCTAATCGCTTGCTTACCTGAGGTCTGATGAAACTCCAGAGCATTACCCTGGATCTAACTTCCAGGAATATGATGGGAGATAATGATAATGACAACATGGATGATGATGATAAACATTTATTAAACAAATAATATGTACTAGGGAAACAAAAACAGGCAAAAGACATTCCCACCCTCAAGGAGTTGATCGTCTAATGGGGAAAACTAGAAGCAAACAAATATGTGTATGTGCACGTGTGTGTAGAGAGACAGAGAAAGAGACAGAGAACTGTATCTATATGTAGGAGAAATAGGCACTAATTAGCAGAGAAGTCATTAAAAGTCATTAAAATTAGGAAGGCTTCCTGTAAAATGAGATTTTACTCGAAACTTCAAGGAAGCCAAGAAAGGTAGTAGGTGGAGTTGAGGAGGGAAAGTGTTCCAGCTATGGGGGACAGCCAGAGAAAATGCCCAGAACAGAGAGATGGAGTATTTTATTGGTGGAAGAGCCAAGAGGCCAGGGTCACTGGGTTGAAGAATGAATATATGTCAGGGAGTAAGGTATAAGAAGACTAGAAAGGTAGGAGGGGGCTAGGTTATAACAGGCTTTAGATGTCAAAGAGGATTCTGTTAACAACAGCTTGGGTTTAATATAGTACTTTAAAGTTTGCCAAGCACATCACATATTTTATCTCATCTGATGGCCACAATAATCCTGTAAAGTGAGTGATATTGTTTCCATTTTACAGGAAGGAAACTGAGTCTGAATGGTTAAGTGACTTGACTAAGGTCACATAGGGATTATATAAGACAGGATTTAGTTGGTTTTTTTGTTTGTTTGTTTTTGTTTTTTGTGGGGTAATGGGGGTTAAGAAACTTGCCCAGGGTCACACAACTAGTAAGTAAGTGTCAAGTGTCTGAGGTTGGATTTGAACTCAGGTCCTCCTGAATCCAGGGCCAGTGCTTTATCCACTGCACCACCTAGCTGCCCCCTATAAGGCAAGATTTAAACTCAAGCTTTCCTGACTCCATCACTTTATCCACTATGCCACTCACTCAACCCAAAATATCAAACTGATCCAGAGGAAATTTCCACTAAGGAGAAAGGGGTTGTTCGAAAAGAGGATTCTGGAATAAAGGGGATCCTTTCTCTGTTGATTGGGTTCAGCTATAGGAATGAGTAATAAAAGATTTGAAATAGCACTGGGAATGTCTCATAAAGCAAGTGTTATTACTCCCCTTGAGGAAGAAGTTAGTTCTGCAGTAGATAGATGGTCAATGGTTTAGAAGTAGGGAAGAAACCCTGTAGCAGAGGGTAGCAGCAACTCATTAGAAAGCAGCCCAGCAGTAAAAGACAGCAACAGTTGTGTGGGTAAATAGCTTTGGAGGTAGAGAGAAGCAGCAGAGCAGCACATTTGACCATGGGGGCCTCATGATGAGAACTGAAGCACAAAATTAAGATTAGGAAATACCTGATTAAATAATGATGTCCAAAATCTCATGAAGTTGGGAAGTAGTGAGAAGTTCCAGAAATAGGCAGGGACCCATATGGAGGGGAAGCATGCTACAGAAAGCTGGGATGGACTTCAGAGTCCAAGACACACATAGATTTTGTATTTCCTTCTACAGCTTTTTGTATTAATGTTTTCCTCAGGCAGAGTATAACCTTGAGGGAAGGTATTAGATCTTTTTTTTTTGTCTCTATATCACCACTGCCTAGCACATTGACTCGTGTATTTTTTTAAAATTTTGAATGTAAAGATCCACAAACATGAATATTTCAAGATACAAAACAAAACAAAAGTTTGTATATGAAATTGTGACTTTCTATTATGTAGAATTTGTTCCTTTTTTTAAAAAAGCATAGAATAATTTTAACATGATAGCATCAAAAGTACTCTGCTGAAATTTCTTCTATTGAAATTGCTCCTGCTTTCTTCTGCATATTTTCTTTTTTTTTTTTGGTGAGGCATTTGGGGTTAAGTGACTTGCCCAGAGTCACACAGCTAGTAATGGTTAAGTGTCTGAGGCTGGATTTGAACTGAGGTCCTCCTGACTCCAGGGCCGGTGCTCTATCCACTGTGCCACCTAGCTGCCCCTCTTCTGCATAATTTTTAATGACTCACCAATGCTATTTTTCTTTTCTTCTTTTTCTTTCATCACTATCACTACTTAACCACCTGTTTCTGTAACGATTGGAATGACGCCACCTGCTGGAGACTTACTGTAGAAGAGTTCTGCCCAAGAAGCGAAGGTCTTTGAGGGCAAGACCAGGAGTCTTTTCTTTGGTGTCAGGAAGTGACGCGGGCTAGTGGGAGGAGGAAGGAAGAGACTGGCGCTCAGTCTCGCGCTCTTTCCTCTGGACTCTGGTGGAGAGCGGAGCTAGAAATGTGCTCTCCCTTTAATAGATAGGAATCTAGGCCTTTTTCTCTCTCTTTACCAAATTCTTATTCTCCTTAATAAATGCTTAAAAGTCTAACTCTTGCTAAAGCTTATAATTTATTGGCGACCACTCATTAGATATTTTAGACAGTTTAGCTAGAATTTTAGCCTTAACATTTCCCAGCTTTCTCCTCCCCAAATAAAAGCCTTCTTGTGACAAATAAGTATAGCAAACAAAAACAAATTCACATATGGGCCATGTCTGAAAATGTATGTCTTAATTTTATACTTCTAGTCCATCACCTTACTGAGGCGGGAAGCATGCTTAATTATAAGTTTTCTAAAGTTGTGACTGGCTATCGCATTGGTCAAAGTTTCTGAGTATTTCAAAGTTGTTTTTCTTTATATTGCTATAATCATTGCATAAAGTTTTCTTCTGCTTTTGCTTATTTCACTATGCATCAGTTAGTAGAAATCATCCTAGGTCTCTCTCAAGTAGTCCCTTTCATGATTTCTTAGTGAGAAGTAATTATAATATTCCTATACAATAATTTGTTCATCCATTCCCTATATAATCCTTTCACCCTACAATGCTTTAAGTTCTTTGCTACGATAAAAAATACTGTCACAAATATTTTTGTACATATGAGTCTTTTTCCTCTGCCTTAGACCTCTTTTGGGACATATGCTTAGTGTGTGCCTAGTGTTATTTCTGTGTCAACTTATATTCACAAACATAAAGTTCTAAATTGCTTTCCAGACTGGTTGGACCAATTTACAGTTTCGCCAACAGTATATCAATGCATCTGTTTTCCTACAGCCTCTTCAATAATTTTTCTTTTCACTTTTAAAAAATCTTTGGCCAATCATATTGGAACCTTAGAGTTCTTTTAATATGTATTTCCCCTATTAGGAATTTAGAGTATTTTTAAAAGTATGGTGGTTGATAACTGTATTTCTTCTTTTGAAAACTGCTTATGTACATCCTCCAAACATTGGTCTACTGGGAAATGAATCATGAATATCAGATCTTTATCAGAGAAATTTGTTATAAAGATTTCCCCTTAGTTAACTATTTCCCTTTGAATTTTAACTGTATTAATTGCATTTATATAGAACCTTTTCAGTTTTATGTAATAAAAATGGTCCATTTTGTGTTTTATGGTCATCTCTATTCCTTGTATGGTTAAAATCTCTTCCCTTATCCATAAGCATTTTATCTTCTCTAATTTGTCTATGATATAACCTTTTACTTTTAGGTAATGTATTCATTCAGGTTCATGTTCTTCTTCTTGGTTCTAACCTCATTAACCAATCTTATTTTTTCAGCCATGTATCATTGTGTTATATGATCTAAGATGTTGACCTAAGTTTAGTTTCTGTTGGACTGCTTTCTAGTTTTCCTCATCTTAGTAGTTAGTTTATTTTGGTAATATTGGTTTATTGAACATTATACTACTATGTAATTATTTCTAGGACCATTGGTCAGTTTTTCTATTTTAAAATGAATATAAAATTCATTAACAATTACTATAGTTAGAGATATGTTATTACTAGGCTCCTTCCTTCCTATCCTTTTATTATTATTATTATTATTATTAATCATGGGGCAATGAGGGTTAAGTAAGTTGGCCAGGGTCACACAGCTAGTAAGTGTCAAGTATCTGAGGCTGGATTTGAACTCAGGTCCTCCTGAATCCAGGGCTGGTGCTTTATCCACTGCACCACCTAGCTGCCCCCCTTTCCTTATTATTTTCCATGAGATTCTTCTTTTTAAAATTTCTTTGAAAATCATTATTTTTTAAATTTAATTTAATTTTGTTTTCAATTCCCTACCTCCCATCTTTCCCTCCTCCACCCACTGGGAAAGCAAAAGAAACAAAACCTTTTAAAAATATGTATAGTTAAGCAAAACAAATTCCTGCATTAGCCATGGTAAAAAAAAAAATGCTTCAGTCTGTGCTCTGAATCCATCACCTTTCTATCTAGAGATGGCTAGCATGTTTCATCATGAGTCCTCTAGACCTATGCATTGTGCCATTTGACCTGATCAGAGTTCTTAAGTCTTTCAAAGTTTTTTGTCTTTATGGTTTTGTTATGGTATAAATTGTTAACCTGGTTCTTCTCACTTCTTTGTATTAGTTCACACAAGTCTTCCAAGGTTTTTAAAAGCCATCTCCTCAATTATTTCTTACTGTGCAATAAAATTCCATTCCATTTATACGTATCACAACTTGTTCATCCATTCCTCAATGAATGGACATTTTCTCAGTTTCTAATTCTTTAGCACTACAAAAAGAGCTTTTATAAACATTTTTATATGTGGATTGTTTTCCTCTTTCTTTGATCTCTTCAGGGTGTAGACATAGTACAGTACTAGTATCACTGAGACCAAAGCTTCTTAAACTGTGGGTCATGACCCCATATTGGGTTGCAGAACTGAATATGGGGCTCACAACAAACTTGGCAATAGCATAAGGTTATGTATACCTATTATATATATTATATGTATAATGTATACCTATTTTATACACACACACAAACATATATATATATATATATATATATATATATATATATATAGCCTGCATCACATAAAACTTTTTTGGGTGAAAAGGGGTGGCAAGTGGAAAAAGTTTAAGAAGCCCTAACTGAGGGGGCAGCTAGGTGGCACAGTGGATAGAGCACCGGCCCTGGAGTCAGGAGGACCTGAGTTCAAATCCGGTCTCAGACACTTAACACTTACTAGCTGTGTGACCCTGGGCAAGTCACTTAACCCCAATTGCCTCACTAAAAAAAAAAAAAAAAAAAGCCCTGACTGAGACCAATGGCATGCACAGTGTAATAGCTGTTTTGGCATAGTTCCAAGTTGCTTTCCAGAATAATTGAACCAGTTTGCATTCTACCAACAGAGTATTACCTGTTTTCCCATTGTTGTACCAATATTAATCATTCTCATTTTTTGCCATCTCTACCACATTGACATATGTAAGGTGGTACCCAAGTTATTATAATTCACATATCTCTAAATTGTAATTCTCTAATGATTAGTCATTTAGAAGCTGTTAGTTTTTTTTTTCCCCAATATGGTTATTGATAGCTTGGATTTCTTCCTCTGAAAACTCATTCATGCCATTTCACCATTTATCAATTGGGGGATTCCTCTGTAATTCTTGAATGTTATTTTTTCTTTGGTAGTTTAATTTGTATAGGACTAAAACTATGAATTAATTTGGGTAGCATTACCATTTTTATTATATTATCATGTTCCAAATAGGAGCAATTAATCTTTCTAATTATATGTCTTCCTTTATTTCTGCAAAGTGTCAAGTCAACAAACATTTATTAAGCATATACTATGTGCTAGGCATCATGCTAAGAACTGAGGAGACAAGTCATCATAATTCCTGTGTGTATGTACATCTTGGTAGATAGAATCCCAGCTATTTCATCTAGGAATTACAGAAACTTTTATTTCTGTTGTTATTTTGAACGTAATTTTGTCCCTATCTCTCTCTACTAGATTTTGTTTGTAGTAGTTAGCTCCTTTACTTTACAAGGGAGATGAATCCAAGAGAGATGAGGCAAATGGCCAAAAATATCAAAGGGTCAGAGGGATGTAGTAGAAAATGTAATGGACTTAGAGTTAAGAGATCTGGGTTTTAGAGCAACCTCTGACAATTGCTCTCTTACCTGGGGCAAGCCAATTTATATTTCTGCCACTCAGTTTTTTCATTTGTAAAATGGGCATCAGAAAACTTGTACTATTTGCTATTGTGAGGAAAATACTTTGTAAACCTTAAAGCTATATATAAATGTGAATTGTTGCTACTACTGCTACTGCTAGCTCTGTCATTGTTATTGCTGTTATTAAACAGCAGAGCTCTTTATACCCACATGCCACAAAGGAGACCTGGGAACACCACCCACTTCTCCCACAGCATTCCTTCAACTTCTAGGGAATGTTGACTATTCAAAGTATTTCAGTCCTTTGGACTGATAAATTAGATTATGGTCTTGACAAACAGGGGAAATGGTCCTTTAAAAACTCATTCAAACAAAAGAAAGATTCAATAGTGAATACAAGAAAATGCTCAGGGACAAGAAACCTATACAATAAATTAAAAAAGATAGAGTTTGGGGGTGGGGGTGGGGAGGTTGGCTAGCTATGCACACATAAAAAAAATGACACGTGGCCAGAGGCAACCACAAACTGAACATGAGTCAGCAATAAGGTTCTGCTTTTGAAAAAGCAAATGTGGTAATGGACCGTAATAAAAAAATAATCTGATAAGCAATGACAAAAGTAATTAATAATCATAGCATTTATATAGTGCTTTAAGGTTTACAAAATACTATATGTGTGTGTGTGTATTTATATATAAAATTTCTTACCTCATTTGTTCCTCACAACAACAACCCTAGGAAGGGTTATAACTGTTATTACCATTTTACAGAGGAGGAAACTGAGGCTGAGAGAAGTTAAGTGATTTGATCTGGATTATGTAATCTGATGAAGGATTTGAATTTAGGAAAGTTGGTGGTAGCACAGATAGAGCATTGTAAGGAAATTGTTTTTATTTTCAGTTGTATCTGATTCTTTGTGACCCCATTTGGGGTTTTCTTGACAAAGATATTGAAGTGATTTGCCATTTCTTTCTCCAACTCGTTTTAGAGATGACAAACCTGAGGTAAACATGATTTGAATAACTTGCCCAGGATCACACAATTAATAAGTGTTTAAGATCTCTTTTTGTATCCTCAGAGCTTAGCACAGTGCCTGGCATATTTTATTGTTGTTGTTCAATAAGTTTTCATTCATGTCTGACTCTTCATGAGCCCATTTGGGTTTTTCTTGGCAAAGATACTGGAGTGGTTTGCTATTTCCTTTTCTGGATCATTTTAATATATTGTTTTATTTTTCCCCAATTACATGTTTTAAAATTTAAAAAAAATTATTCCCCCCAAATTATACATTAAAACAATTTTAAGCATTTAAAAACAGTTTTGAGTTCCAAATTCTATCCCTCCTTCCTTTCCCCCATCCCTGAGATGGTAAGCAACCTGACATAGGTTATACATGTGCAATCACATAAAACATTTCCCTATTGGTCATTTTGTACAAGAAAACTCAAAAGAAAGGAAGAGAGAAAGAGAAAGGAAAGAGGGAAGGAAGGAAGGAAGGAAGGAAGGAAGGAAGGAAGGAAGGAAGGAAGGAAGGAAGGAAGGAAGGAAGGAAGGAAGGAAGGAAGGGAAAGAAAGAAAGAAAGAAAGAAAGAAAGAAAGAAAGAAAGAAAGAAAGAAAGAAAGAAAGAAAGAAAGAAAGAGAAAAAACTATGCTTGAGTTTGTGTTCAACCAATATCAGTTCTTTCTTTTGAGGTGGATAGTAAGCATACTTCATCTTTAGTCCTTTGAGATTGTCTTGAATCTTTGTATTGCTGAGAATAGTTAAGTCAGTCACAATTCTTCATAGTATAATATTACTGTTACTGTGTACAATGTTTTGGTTCTGCTTACTTCACTTTGCATCAGTTCATGTAAGTCTTTTCTGAAATCATACTGCTGGTCATTTCTTATAGCATAATAATATTCAGTGATAATCATATACCACAGTTTGTGTAGTCATTCCCCAAGTGATGGGCATCTTCTCTATGTCTAATTCTTAGCCACCACAGAAAGAGCTGCTAGAAATATTTTTGTACAATTAGGTCCTTCCCCCCACCCCTTTAATGTTTGATGTCTTTTGGATATAGACCTAGCAGCAGTAATTGCTAGATCAAAGGATATGCACAATTTTATAGCCCTTTAGGCATAGTTCCAAATTGCTTTCCAGAATGGTTGGATAAATTCACAACTCCATGGGATGCAGCTAAAGCAGTACTTAGGGGAAATTTTCTATCTCTAAAGGCTTACATCAACAAAATAGAGAAAGAACAGATCCAGCTCATTTTACAGATGAGGAAACTAAGGCAAACAGAGTTAGGTGACTTTCCTAGGGTTACACAGCTAGTCTTAGGCCAGATTTGAACTCAGGAAGATGAGTCTTCCCGACTCTGGCCCTGGCAGTCTATCAACTTTACCACCTAACTGCCCCAGTTAGATGTTTTTAAAAGTATTAATTAAATCCTGTGTATGAACACTTTTAAAGGGATATGGAGAAATTAGAAAGGGTCCAGAGAGGTTTCATAATTGATCAAAGATAGGGAATTTCTTTGCAGAATAAAGACCCAAATGTGTAACCTAGAGAAGATTAGTCCAAGGTGACAAATTCTTTCTTTAAATATATAAAATATATTTTCTGAAGACAATAAAGACAATTATATTTACTATTCACTAAATACCCCAAGGAAATGGACTTAAAGTAAAACAGACTTTTGGTAGGAAAAATTTTCCCTTTTATTATGTTAAAGTTGAACAACACCCTATGAGCTGAACATTAATGAAAAATTTAGTTTGGAGAACAAATGAAACATAACAAAGTGAATTAAATACATATTTATTTTTTTCCCTATAAGTTCACTTCTTGTTAATTAGGAATAAATGATAAGCAGCTCATTAAGGATGGTAAGGAGTCTTACTTTTATACCATGAACAAAATGTATCTAGGAGCCACTGGATTAAAGGAGATGGAAACTGGGTAGAGTAGGAAGATACACTGAGGTTCGTTTGAGACCCCTGGATTGTATTGCAAGATGATCTTGGCCATGAGCATTTTTTTTTCACTTTATGGGATACATACAGGCTGGAAGTGCCAGGTGCACCTGCCCCCAGATTTGGGGAAAGGGGAGAGGGCAATCTGGGGAATGTGGGTCCAACCTGTCTGGGACAGGGCAGCTCTCTCCCCTCTACAATGGAAGTTTTTTACCTTTATTAAGAAGAGAATATCAGCCAGGGCAGCAGCAACTTCTGAAAAATCTCTAAAATGTATTATTTTAAAAATAGACTCATGGGGGCAGCTAGGTAGTGCAGTGGATAGAGCACCAGTCCTGGGGTCAGGAGGACCTGAGTTCAAATCCGGCCTCAGACACTCAACACTTACTAGCTGTGTGACCCTGGGCAAGTCACTTAACCCCAATTGCATCACTTAAAAAAAATAGACTCATTATTTATATACTTTTAAAATAGACTTTTACTTTAGACTATTATTTTTTTGTTTTCAGGAGAAAAGATGATATGGGTACTCATATCTATTTGAAGACTTGCCACATTTTTTTTGTGATTCACACAGTCAAAGACTTTAGTGTAGTCAGTGAAGTAGAAGTAGATTTTTTTTATGGAATTCCCTTGCTTTCTCTATAATCCAGCAAATGGTGGCAATTTGGTCTCTAGTTCCTCTGACTCTTCAAAAACTAGTTTGCTCTTCTGGTAATTCTCAGTTCACATATTACTGAAGCTTAGATTGTAGAATCTTAAGCATAACCATGGTGGTGAGTGAAATGAGTGCAGTTGTTCAGTAATGGCATTGCCCTTTTTCAGGATTGGAATGTAAACTGATCTTTTGTAATCCAGTAGCCACTGTTAAATTTTATAAATTTGTTGGCATATTGAGTGCAGCACTTTAACAGTATCATCTTTTAGGATATTAAATACCTCAGTTAGAATTCCATCACCTCCACTAGCCTTATTGTTAGCAAATTTTTCCTAAGACCCACTTGACTTAATTCTCCAGGATGTTTGGCTGTAGATCATATTACTTGTCTCCCAAGGAACCTGTATGTGGGCCAAGAGGCAATAATTAGAACTGAACTTGGAACAACTAATGGGCTTATGATTGGAAAAGGAGTATGACAAGGCTGTATATTGTCACTTTATCTATTTAACTTATATGAATGGTACATCATGCAAAATGCCAGGCTGGATGCAACAAAAGCCAGAATTAAGGTTGCCAGGAGAAATATCAACAATCTCAGATATGCAGATAATATCACACTGATAGCAGAAAGTAAAGAAGAATTAAAAAATCTTTTGATGAGGGTAAAAGAGAAGAGTATAAAAGCTGGCTTGAAGCTTAACATAAAAAAATTGGCAACTGGTCCCATCACATTGGGCAAATAAAGGGAGAAACAATAGAAGCAGTGTCAGATTTTATATTCTTGAGCTCAAAGATCACTGCAGATGGCAAATGAAGCCATGAAATTAATTAAAAGACATTTGCCTCTTGGAAGGAAATCTAAGGCAAATATGAACAGTGTACTAAAAATAATGACATCCCCTTCCCAACAAAGGTTCATAAAGTCAAAACTATGGTTTTTCCAGTAGTAATGTATGGCTGGTGAAAACTGGATTATAAGGAAAGCTGGGCACTGCAGAATCAATACTTTTGAATTGTGGTGGTGGAGAAGACTATTGAGGGTCTCTTGGATGGCAAAAAGATCAAATCAGTCAATATTTTAAAAGATTAACTCACACAATTTACTGGAAGGTTAAATACTGAAGCTGATGTTTAAATTTTTTGGCCACATGAAAAGACAGGACTCATTGGGAAAAACCTTGAAGTTGAGAAAGATTGATGGCAAAAGGAAAAGGGGTTGGTAAGGGATGAGATGGATAGATAGTGTCATGAAAGCAATGAACATGAGTTTGGACAGACTTCAAGAGATAGAAGATAGAAGGGCCTGGCATACTATATAGTCCATGGGGTCATGAAAAGTTAAGCATGACTGAATGACTGAACAACAACTTTTGTTATCATATACTCAGATTTCCCCCTATGTATTTCTCCATCCTTCCCAGATAGCCATTCCATGTAACAATGAATTTTTTTAAAGAAAAAAATGAAAATAAAACCAAATCTGTAAAACCAATCAACACATAAAAAAGATCAGATGTTACATGCAGTATTCCACATCCATAGTCTTCTACCTTTTCAAAGGAGTAGGGAGAGATGTATTTTCATGTTTATTCTTTGAGGTTAAGTTTATTCTCTATAATTTCACAGTATTCAGTTTTGGTTGTTTTTTGGTTATTGTTCTTTTTACTTAACATTATTGAATTCCTCTTATATTTTGTTTTCCTGTTTCTATTTATTTCTATGTACTACTGTAGTACTGTAGTAGTTCATATAAGTCTTTCCATGTGTCCTTATGTTCATCATGCTTGTTGTATCTTAGTACACAATAAAACATTATATTCATGTACCTTAATTTGTTTAGCTATTTCCCAATTGATGGACATCTACTTTATTTCCCATTCTTTGATGCCATAGAAAGTACTGACATAAATATTTTGATGTAGGCTTTCTTTGTGTTAATTACCTCCTTGGACTATATACCTAGCCGTAGAATCTCTGGGTAGAGAATCTCTCACTTTATTTGCATAACTCCAGGTCACTTGGTGAAGGGATTTCCAGAATTCATAGTTTCATGCATTAGTGTATCTGTCTCCATACAATTCCATCTCTAGACCATATTATTAAAGAGATAATTAAACCTCTAGATAAGGAAGTTTCTCAGTCTTGTCCAGCTTTTCATGACCCCATTTTGGGATCTTTTTGGCAAGGATATTGGAATAGTTTGCCATTTCTTTCTCCAGCTTCATTTTACAGATTAGGAACTGAGACCAACAGGGTTAAATGACTTGCCCAGTGTCACAGAGCTAGTAAGTGTCTGAAGCAGGATTTGAACTCATGAAGATGAATCTTCCTGATTTCAAGCCCAGTTCTTTCTCCATTGTGCCACCTAGCTACCTTGCATAAGGAGGAGATGATCTCAGAAAGCCAGCAGGGATTTATCAGGAACAGATTATGTCAAATTAACTTTCTATCTTTTTTCAACAGGTTACTAAACATAAATTAGTGAGATGCTGTATTTGAGTAATGCGTCTCATAGAATCCTAAATACAGAATCAGAAGGATCTTAAAGGCTAACTTGGGGGTCAGGTGGGGGAAGAACTGTCATTTTATTAACATATTTCTGATAGTTAACATAATGCCTTGCACATTGTAGGTACCTTCTCAATGTGGAATTGAATGACAATTTGTGAGAATTAGGTTGTTAAATGAGAAATAGGAAAGTAGAGGACATGTCTTCTTAGGACATCATTTATTTTCAGGGTGTGTTAAATTCAATACCTGCTCTCTTTTTTAAACTAAAGTGTATATATCTTTATACACCCAGCACCCAGCCAAGGGGCTTGTACACAGTAAATACTCAATGCATTTCTGTTGAATGGAATTGTTGACTGGGTGGCATTTAGTAATATGCAACCTTCACAATTGCTTCAAAATTTCCTGGAATTCTGGGGTGACATTTGTAAGCAAAGTACTGCCATCTTCAAAAAGCAAACAAGTGAAAAAAGTTTACCACTAGTAAGGACCCAATCCCTCTAGTCCAATTGTGGAAATCACTCTTACAAGTAATCCTTGAATAGTCTGGAGGAGGTTGTCTCCCCTTTGTGGAAGTCCATTCCCCAGGACTCTGCAAGCATTCAGTTATGCTGTGAGTATTTATCTTTTCATTGAAATCAAGCTACTAGATTTACTCTACTGCTGCAAAGTATACCTTCTTATAGTCAACAAACATACAGAATGCAGGATCTGACCCTCAACACTACATTTTTCATGAAGTTGTCATAACATATATATGTGATCAAAGGCAGAAAATATCAACAACAAAATCCATCTGCTCATGACTGATGGAATTCTCTAAGCTCATTTTGATATGAAAGTGACCATTCTTAAGAAGAGCTTATAAACCTTGCAAATGGACAGTAATGGTGAGAATTGTCAAGATTTGGGGGCTCATTTCTTTTAAAAGAAGCAATAGAGTTCTTAATGTTTTCTAAGTCTAGAGGACCTGGCTGCTTTTAAAACAACGTGTGAACATCAATAATTATGTGACAGGGCTGTTTTAAGGTGTTTAGGACAGTTCCACTATCCTCTTCATATTTATTTAGCCACTTCCTCTGCTGCCATTTCATTACATGTAATATACAATATTCATGGTCACCACATGGCAATTGGTGTCTTGCCTGGAGTCTTTTTCCCAAATTCTATCCCTTCACCTTGTTAGTAAGTATACTTACCATTCTCATATTTTATCATGACTAATGGTCACTGCTGTAGATGATCTCTTTCTATCTGTTTTAGACTTGCCTTTTTATCAATCTGTTCCTCAGATTAAAGCTTCCATATACCTTGTAGTCTTTGGGCAAGTCAAGTTTGATTTCCTGAAATAGTCTTTTACTAGTCTTTCATGGAGTGGAAAGAAGAAAGAAAGCAAGCATTTACTAAGTGCCTACTATGTGCCAGGCTCTGTGCTAAGCACTTTTTATTTTTATTTTTTTGCTGGGCAATGAGCGTTAAGTGATTTGCCCAGGGTCATACAGCTAATAAGTGTCAAGTGTCTGAGGCCAGATTTGAAGTCAGGTCCTCCTAAATCCAGGGCTAGTGCTTTCTCCACTGCACGACCTAGCTGCCCCCTCTGTGCTAAGCACTTAATAAATATTATATAATTTGATCCTCAGAACAGCCCAAGGAGGTAGATGTTATTTTATCCCCATTTTAACAGCTAAGGAAATTGAAGCAAACAGATTCAAGTGGCTTGCCCAGGATCACACAGTTGGTAAGTGTCTGCGGCTGAATTTGAACTCAAATCTTCTTGATTCCAGATCCAGAGTTCTGTTCACATACCTAGCTGCAAAGCTAGGGAAGAATCAGTGCTTATCCCACTGCCTAGTACCTAGTAAATGTGTAATGAATTCTTATTAAATGATTGATTTTCAAAGCCTCTCCATAGTATGGCATCAAAAGCAAATTAAGAAGTTTGAAGAAAGTGAAGGGATGTCCTGGATGCAGCTTATTATGTGAAAAGAGAGTCATCAGATAGCAAAGCTGTGATGATGGATAAATGCCCACATCCCTCAACTAGAGGCTAAAGCCCTTGGCCAGCCCAGAGGTTCAATGATGATTAATTCGGACAAAGTTGGGAGTTACTAACATAGACACTTAATGAATGCTTGTTGATCAATTGATAGAGTGACTGCACAGTTCTGGAACATGGTAGATCTATGTGCTCATTCTCACAAGCAATGACAAATCTAAATGTGTCCAATTTGTCTCCTTGTCAGCCTTTACAGATAATACAAAGGCAGCTGGGACAATGGCCAAGAACCTCATATTAGGAGATTTAGACAGAGGCAGGGACTTAGAGATCATCTAGTGCCATCCTGATCCTTTTACTAATGGCCCAGAGTAATAAAGATTCACCCAAAATTAAGACAGTAAGTAGGGAAGCCAGGATCTAAAACCAGGGCTTCTGCCCCTAAATCCCATGCACTGTGATGATTAGTGACTGTGTCACATGGTCTACCCTATATTGCCATCTCTAGTTATATTTCACATTCCACACAGGCCATTTTCTTTCTCTTCACCCTGCTTGATGTTGCCCCTTCCAGATCCCCCAAATTAGCTCTCCACCTGCTCCTGTACAAGTTGGAAGGTGGGAGGAAAGGAGAAGGGAAATAAACATTTATATAATGCCTAATGTGGGGCAGGCGCTTTAAAAAATACTATCTCACTGAATTTTTACAACAACCCCAAAAGGTAGATGTGGTTATTATCCCCATTTTACAGTTGAGGAAACTGAGGAAAACAGAGGTTAAATGACTTGCCCAGGTCACACAGTTAGTAAGTATCTGAGACCAGATTTGAAATCAGTTCTTCTTGACTCCAGGTCCAGCATATCATCTACTGCACCACTTAGCTGTCTACCTTTCCTTCCTCTAGAACCAGCTCTAACTCCACCCTCTACCCTCCACCCTTTTCCCAGCTCTAGAATTGTAGTCAAATCAATACTACTTTTGCTTCTGGCAAGATCATGTCAACTAACTCTCCCATGGCTCCACTAACCATTCTAGTCACTTCCCACTCAAAACAAACCTCTCTGGTCACCTTTCCCTCTGTTAGAATATAAATTCCATCACATGTAAGTGCTCTCATTTTAATATTTGTAGCAATCAAACTTAGCATAGCACAAACAATATGTACTTTTTCATTTGTGACCTGTAAACAATCCGTTGGTTCTTAGCCCAACTCCCATATGTATTGATGAGTGGGGTCTCTGGAGGGCTGGCTTAACTAAACTTTGCCCTCAGGGTTCCAGAGGTCCCCCTTGAAGGGTGGAGGAGAGTCTTTCTAATGTTATTGGCTTTTAGGCTCCCTTCTAATGTTGTTCTCAATATCAGTTGCCAATTACACTTAGTATATTCCTTATATCATTGATTAACCAAATGATTAACAGTTTAATGCCATTTAATCATTAATATCAATTAGCCTTTATAAAGGGTTATTTACTGAGAAGATATAGCAAAAGAATAAATATATCTACTAAGACCACACTCTCTCCTATATCATCTTGGTCCTTGGGGACAGTGGGCTCCAATCCAAAGTGGTTGTTACAATGTTTTGCCTGCCCCAACAAGTTATACAGGCTTGGAAGCAGGATTACTAAGAATCCAGAAAGAGGTACCCTCAAACTGGGCTATTACAAAGCCATTCATTCATTTCTTCATTCATTCATTTTTCTACTCTACCCATTCCCTTGCCAGATACAAGTTAAGCTGGCTTTTGCCTTGGTCTCTTTTTAATATGTATTATCTTATAAATGTTTTTTTCCCAAACACCTATGATACTGGCTTTGTTCTTTAGAGGTAGCTGGTGGTACAGTGGATACAGTGTTAGATGTGGAGTAAAAAAGATTTGAGTTCAAATCCAGCCTCAGGACACTCAATAGCCACACAGCTCTGGACAAGTCATTTAACCTTTGTGTGCCTCAAATATATATATATATATATATATATATATATATATATATATATATATATATATATATATAAAAGAGGGATAATTGTACCTACTTCATAGGTTATTGTGAGGATAAAATGGGATAATATTTGTAAAGTGTTTTTCAAGTCTTAAAGCACTACATAAATGTGAACCATTTCTATTCCTCACAAGAAATCTGGGTCAATACAGTGGCTTGAATATGCCTATTTTCTAGGATGCTTTATCCATGCAATAACAGGCAAAAGTTCATAAGGTCTACATTATGTAGGAGGCTGGTATTAAATTTCCTCTAATTCCCATTTCTCAAACCTGCCTACGATACTTAGCAAAAAGAGCCTAATGACTTTTCAGAGGACATATTCAGAGTCATGAAAAAAATGTAACTATAGAGAAGAACAAAATATAGGTAGATATAATACAGGTTGGTGGGTTTAAAAAAATTTTTTTTAAAGACAGAGAGGTTTACAGAGGGTGGTTCTCAATAGATGCAGAATATGTGAGAGGATGAAAATATCTTTAGGTCCCTGTTGAACACCCAGGATAGTCAGGGTGTCATAGTGTATATTAGGTCAACGGAGGAGGAAAAGAAGAGGAAATTATTAAAGGAGAATCAAAGACCAGCTGGTGAGGGATAAGGGTCTCAGAGTTTCTTAGGAGTCTTTTCCAAAGGTGATTTAACCCAGTCTCCTGGGGAAAGAAGACTATACCTCATCTTCAACTATCTTTTTAATTTTCAAATCAATTTTTTAGTCTGCTTAATATAATATAGCAAAGTATGGTTTTGTATTGTTACATTATGTTACATTACATTATCATATGTATCATTATCATACCATACCATACCATATCACATCAAACATGGTCTTTTGGCTCATGTTTTGCTATGGTCTCACCATTATCCAAATGGGGACATTCCACAAGCCATGTAATTCCTGAATGGTGAAGCCTGAATAGCTCATGAAAACAGAATACTTTCACCTGGACCCAAATTATGTTTTATAGCTCCTGGCACTGATTCTCTCATGTAGTAGACGCTCAGGGAAGTCTGGCTGGTTGAATGAATGAATGAATGAATGAGTATACATTTATGTTCTTTCACTTCAGACTTTGCCCAAACTGTGATGTGTGCTCAGAGGAATGCTGGTAATGAAGTTAGCAGCCGATCCCTCAATGTGGCCTCTCTTTGGAGTTTTTATCTTGTCTGACCACACAGCACACTCTGGAGGAGTTCCATGGGGACGTCATCTGGGGCGGGGTGGCAGGGGCTGAGCTCAGCCCCTGGCACCCATTCAGCTATGCTCCACGGGAGTAAGGAAAACAACATCTGGCAGGAATTATATGTCAATAGAATCCACTAAGCTCCCCTTCCCCCCTCTTTTTTTTTTCCATGTGGTCCAATCCAGTCTTGTCTTCAGGTGCAGCTGGACAAAGACGTGAAGCCTTTCTCCAGACTTGGCTTTGGGAGTCTGTTTTTGTTGCTTGGTTCCACACCCTACTTGGCTCAGTCCCAGAGGTCCCTGGGTTTCAGAGCAGAGGCCACATCCTTATTGTCCCTCTAAGTCACAGGGAAACCAGTAGCAAAGTCTCTTGTTTTTCCTGATGGACAGTATGCAACTTCTCAAGCAAACACTTTCCATATGGCTCAGATCAGCCTGGTCAAACATGGTCTTATTTCCCAGGGGCTGCCCCCATTTTTGTCTCTGTCAGAAATTCCTTCCATTCCCAATATCCCCACTGTGAAGGAACAGCACCAGGAAGCCCATCCCTAAGAAAGAAGAAAAGAGAAGCTGAGCCTCAGAAGTTTGGAATAAATGTCTCAAGGACACATGAATGTATATTTATGCAAATAGCAAAGAAATGCTTGAGTTCCCACATTAAAAAAAAATCTTACCCTTAACTTAGATCTCCTTTACATATTTTTGTATAGCACTTACTCTGGCCTGACTTCCCCAGAATGAGGCTGGCTACACAGAGTCCTCCTGTGAGGTTGGATTGCTTCTCTAATGCCATGGGGCTCAAGCCCCCATTCCAAAAATCTGTGAGGTGATATTCTCCCTTATACCAACTCACTCTCTGTGGAGAGAGGGCTCATATAACTCAGTTTCTATGTAGCATTTTCCTCACCAAGTTTGCTTCCAAATATGGCATAGCTGCCAGATGAGTCTATATCTTAGCTATGGTGAATTTGTGTCCTAGAAGCCAATCCTTGGGGCCTTAATTGCTGGCTGCTAAACTGGGCATGAACTCTGATCTCAAATTTTCTGGTGTCATGTTTTCCTGATGTTTTGAATCTCACAAGGTTATGGTCATTTCTAATCTCCTTCAACTCAAATAAGAGAGAATACATTTCAGAAATGCAAAGAACAGAACCCCACACTGCCATGAAACATATGCACCTCAGATGAGGAGCATCTGAGATCTCTCCCCTCATAACATTGTCTTTCTTTTCTCACCAGAATGCAGCTGGGCAGGAAGGAGACAGAGCAAAGCACTTTCTCTGACAGACTAGAGCCTTTTGATTGTATCCCAGTTCAAGTTAATAAGTTGATAAGCAGCTAGGTTGAAGTGCCGGCCTGGAGTCAATCAACCAATTAACATTTATTAAGCTCCTACTATGTGCCAGATACTGTGCTCAGTGCAGGGAATACAAAAAGAGGCAAAAGACAGTGCCTGCCTTCAAGGAGCTTACATTCTTATGGGTGAAAATAACATACAAGTACATATACAAAAAGCAAGCTATATACAAGATAAATAGGAAATAATTAACAGAAGGAAGGAACTAGTCTTAAGAGAGATTGGGAAAGACTTCCTGTAGAAGATAGGATTTTAGTTGGGACTTAGAGGAAGCCAAAGAGATCAGTAGTTGGAGCAGAGGAGGCAAAGTGAACCGGGAATGGGGGACAACCAGACAAAATTCTCAGAGCCAAGACATGGAGTACATTGTTTAAAGAATAGCCATGAGGCCAATGTCCCTGCAATGAAGAGCACTTGTCCTGCTGTAAGGTGTAAGACTAGAAAGGTAGGAGGGGACTTGGTTACAAAAGGCTTTGAATGCTAAACAGAATATTTTGCATTTCATCTTTGAGCAATAGAGTCAGGAAGATCTGAGCTCAAATCTGTCCTCAGACACTTTTTTAGCTGTGTGACCCTGGGCAAGTCACTTAGTCTCTCTTTGCCTCAGTTTCCTCATCTGTAAAATGGGGGTGGCACTTGCCTCTAAGGGTTGTTGTAAGGATCAAATGAGAAAATATTTGTAATGTCCTTGGCACAGTGTCTGGCAGAGCTAGCTAGCTAGGTAGATAGATAGATAGATATAGATAGATAGATAGATAGATAGATAGATAGATAGATAGATAGATAGAGATGATAATGTATGTACAGATGTGCTGTTATTATTAACAACAATAAAAGCAGCTCTTTATCATGAGCCTGACAGACTGCGATGAGTTACACATAGAATATCTATGCATGGTCCAGATCTCACTTCCATTTCATGTAATCATGCCTTTCCAGAAGTAGGCTCCCCAAACTCTTTTGTGTGAGGGTTTGTATCAGCTGAGCACACTGTGCCTGCTCACCAGCCCCGTTACATATGTAATTGGTTAAAACTCATAGAAAAGCCTCAGTTATACAAAACTTGATTTATTGTCTTCATCTTTATAGTCACTATTTTCAAAGTAATATTTAAAATGTTATCTCTCACTGCATACACAGGGTGTATGGGCCTATGGGGTTCCATTTTACTTTCCCATATTTAAAGAGTTTATTGTCACTTATCTGTTGTTCATATGGTACAGCTGCCCTTTGTCTTCTCAGGAGAGATAGATTGACTGGCTGGATGATTGTCCAGCTGCATTTCCTTCAGTCGGTGAGATTTCTCCTCCTGGTTAGATTATTTATTTTCTGGGCCATAAAGCTGTCTTCTGTATAATATAGGAACCACTTTGATGCACTGTGTTTTAACCCAACATATATCCCAGTAGTTGAAGTCATTCATGAGAGTCTTGTGTGATTTAAAGTTGGAAGAAAAAATTTTCCATCTTTCTCCTTTCCAGTGTCAGTGGGGTTTAACAACTCTCCTATTGCCTCTTCTTCATTTCTCTGGAGATCTCTGTAAACCTGATGGATTGTGTCATTACAGTCATTGCTGAAAGTTTTATCTCTTTTGGTGTATAGTTTCATTGATTCCCCTGGTCTCTTTTCTTTGGCCTTCGCTGGCATTCTAGAAATAGCTATATTTGGTTTTGGCCAAGAACCCCTTAGTCATAATCTACTTTCTTTAAATCAGTTGGGTTTTGGTTTAGTCTCATGAGATTGTTAGACTGAGAATTGAAAGGAATCTTAGAGATCATTTGGACCAATACCTTCTTTTGAGGAAACTAAAACCTGTTTAGATGATTTATTCCTTAACACAGGTAATAAGTGTCAGAGCTAGAATTTGAACTAAAGTCCTTTGTCTCTAAATTCAGGGCTTATTCAGTGACACCATGCACCTCCCTTATGAGTCCCACCCCACCACCAATTTATTATCCTTGCCTTCCCCCAAAGAGCTATGTGACATAGTTGTAAAGAATCCAGACTGAAGTATACTATTTTCCCTCCCTCCCTTCCTCCCTCCCTCCCTCCCTCCCTCCCTCCCTCCCTCCCTCCCTTCCTTCCTTCCTTCCTTCCTTCCTTCCTTCCTTCCTTCCTTCCTTCCTTCCTTCCTTCCTTCCTTCCTTCCTTCCTTCCTTCCTTCCTTCCTTCCTTCCTTCCTTCCTTCCTTCCTTCCTTTCTTGAGTTTTCCTCCACAAAATGACTAACATGGATAGCGACCCAGACATTTGGTGACCAGGATGGCCTCTCTTAGGGTGAGGGTATAGTGATCCCCTGGGCCATTGAGTTAGCCGCCTAGGCAGGAACGAGAGTAATGACATTTGGACAATAATATCAGCAACAGCAAAATTATGGGGAAAGCAATAAATATGACATGAAATATGAAAAAAAATTAATGACTAATATAGAAATGTTTTTCGTGATTGTGTATGTATAACCTAGATCAGATTGCTTACTGTTTCAGGGAAGGGGGAAGGGAGGAAGGGAACAATAGAATTTGGAACTTAAAACTTAAAAAAAAAGCAATGAATGTTAAAATTTGTTTTACATGTAATTGGGGAATATTTTTTTTTTAAATCAACAAACATAGCTGAGGTTAGATAACAACAACAACAACAAAGATGAATGTTTGGAGTGTGGTGGTGAAATCCCTGCCATGGGAAGGGCTGAGACTAGTGATCATTTGACTTCTGGAGTTCTGAACTTCAGTAAGACTGAAGCTAGTCTGTTTTGTTTTGTTTGTTTGTTTTTCAGGTCAGTGAGGGTTAAATGACTTGCCTGGGGTCACACAGCTAATAAGTGTCAAGTGTCTGAGGCCAGATTTGAACTCAGGTCCTCCTGAATCCAGGGCCGGTGCTTTATCCACCATGCCACCTAGCTGCCCCTAAGACTGAAGCTAGTCTGAAAACAATATGGTGAGACCCCAAGAGTCCAGGGGTTCACCAGTTGCCTAGGAAGGAATGAACTGTCCCAAGCCAGGGAAATTGGGAAGAGCAGTAAGTTTTAGGGGGTAATGATGCAGTCATCACTAGGGAGTCATAATTGTGGCTCTCTCCCAGGTGCCAGCATCTTCAGGGTACATTTCTTCTTCATAATGGACCTCTGGTTTTCCTTCCAGTGCCTCACAGTCCTCCATCAATCTGAGCCACAAAGCATAGCCATTCATGCTCCCTTGTCTGACCCAAGGCCTCCACACCCAGGTTTTAATCTCTCCCTGTGCCTGCCTTGACAGTACCACCACCTTATCTCCCTATTCTCTCCCTACTTCTTCCCAGAGGTTGACAGGGTGCAGAGGTCTAGCCATTTAGTAGGACTCACACTCTCCTAGGGATAGTCTTCCCTATCACTTGTCACAACTCTATATAACCCCTCAGCCAGAAGTATTGCCATGGAAACTTTTCTCAGAGTTCCTTAAGTTTCCAAGGGTTATAATAATAATAATAATAATTATTATTATTATTATAATTATTATTATTATTATCTTGGAAGGAACTTCCCTTAGGGAACCACAAAGAAACCACATTCAATTGTGAGCTCCTAGAGGTCAGGGACTGTCTTTTGCTTCTGTTTGTATCCCCAGGACTTAGCATAGTGCATGGCACAGAGTAGCAGCTTAACAAATGTTTATTTGCTGATTATTAACTAACTTAGACAAAACGTGTGAAGAAACAGATGAGAAGAACTCAGAGCAACACGAGTCCCCCACATTTTTCCTGCTAAGCCAGTGGGACCAGATGTCCACCTCTGGAACTGAAATCAGGGAAAGCAAGGGGAGCTAAATCCTTGTGGGATGCACAGCATGCAAGGTGTTGAGGAGAAACCTGATTGGATTGCCTAAAAATACCAGTTGGCGATACTACCAGAAGTCAGACCACGGCACATATCTTTCCTTAATTGCATAGAGAGGCATCTGTCAAAATCTCTGGCTTCCCTTTCCCCACCTAACTTCACTTACTGTTTCTCCTCGAAATGATGGGAATAGGGACAGAAGCAGGAGCTGGGGGTGAGAGATTCAATACCCTTACTTAGAGCCATAGTGGCCCAAAAGCAGAAGCCTGTTCTAAATGATGTTTTGCATTCCTATGCTATTCGAAATTTCTATTAATATGTATGGCCATTTACTGTGATTTCTGTTGAAGTGTATGTACAGTTTGGGGTTGAGAGTGAGGAAGTTAAACTAAGACAGAAAGGAGATTTTTCTCAACTCAGGCTGAGGTGGAGGGTGAGCCAATTAGAGAAGGAATTTCTGTAATGTTAGTAACTTCTGACTTATCCATACCTGCTAGACTGCCTAGAACCTGTAGTGGGAGCTTAATGAGAAAACAAATTAACAGAAGTAAGAAAGAGATATTAGTTTTTTTTTAAACGGATAACAATTCTATACCCAGTACCCAGCCAGTACCTCACCTGACCACATGTATGCTGATTTATCCACACAAAACAGCTGTAGGGACCAATTGTTAATTGGGGAGTGCTAACTAAGCGGCTCGCTGCAATATTGGGGCAAGGAAGGAGACTGGCAGCCTCCCTCAAAACAGAACAAGATTTATTTTAACAAGAACGAACTTAAAAAAAAAAAAACACGAACGGGATCAGTAGGATCAAGGGAAAGGAAATAAAATGGGGAAAGGGAAATTATAATACCAGAAAAAAATACCACCGCCCAGGAATCAGCTGAAAATACGCAGCAGAACGCCTGTCGCTTTCCAGCTTCCACCTAGAATGCCCAATTCTCCTCCCCCAAACCTAGAAACACCCCACACAGTCCCAGCCAATGGGATGGCCGCTCTGACAGTCACATGACTGCCCTCACTAGGCTTCTAATCATTTTAATTTTGCTAGGCCCATGTAGGCATCGGTGAGTGGTGATGATGTGAAGTTCCAGAGCCCTGGCAAGGGCTACAGCCAGTGGGTGGAGCACTGTGTGGTTTGCGGAGCCCCAGGCCAGTGTGCACCGAGGCATAAAAACCTCAAATAACAATTAATTCTTTACACAGCTTATATACTTACTAGCTGATCAAGTCACTAGCTGATCAAGTCTGCCTCAGTTTCCTCATGTGTAAAGAGGAGATAATAATAGTACCTACCTCCCAAGGTGGTTGTAAGGACACAATGAAATGATATTTATAAAGCTCTTTGCAAACCCTAAAGTGCTATATAAATGCTGGTCATAATAATTATTGTTGTTATCATATGCAATAGTTAATGTTATTAATAGCAATAGATTAAATCCCATTAAGACAAAAATTTCATTAAAAATGTAATAAAATAAAGAGCCTTAGTCAATGGCTTGTATATTTTAAGAAATAGTCAAAATAATAATAAGTCCTTAGAAGAAAAATCTTTAGGCAGTTCTTTGACATTATTATGGTGCTGAATGTGTCAATTCTTTTTTTTTAATGGAATTTATTAAATTTTGTTAAGCCTTCCTATTTTTATTCCACTATTACAGATACAATGTGAAATTAGATATACATTTTACATTCACTATTAATTGTTTAAAGTATCTTTTGGGGGAAATTAATTATTTAATGTTGTCACATTAGTGAAATGTATGACTATAAGCTAGAAATGCTTTCACTTTGGGAAGGTGGTAGGATGGTGTCAGCAGAGAGGCCAGTCTGACTGTGTGTGTGTGTGTGTGTGTGTGTGTGTGTGTGTGTGTGTGTGTTCAAACTTACAGAGTGACAGCTGATGTCCTGAAGAGAGTCCAAGTCATATCCCTGAAGGGATTTGGGGAATATATGTTCCAGGGGTACCATAGTAATGGCACCACTTTGGGTGGTGGTGGCCTAGGCCCAGGCAAGGGAGCAGAGTTGTTTACAGGCTGGCCAAGGACCATGGAGCATCCCCTTTGAAGGAATGGTAGACTCTGATAAATATATTGATATCCTGAAAAACAGAATTATTCTGGAATTACAGAAATTCCCAAAAGGAATTTTGAATATGAACTCTCATCATGCCATGTCATGAAAAATGAAGGAATTTAAAAAAGAGATAGAGAAAAATGACCTGGGATTTAAATGGATTTAAATCACCAATTTAACCTTTTTTGAAAATGTGTGAGCTATAATCAATGAGGTACTTAGAAAAAATGAATTGTTTATCAAAGGTAAGCATAATATCAAATGTATCAAAAATGAACTCTAATCTAATACATGTAAAAAGTAATTAAAATGAAATTAGGATATAGTATATATTAAAGCATTTCTATGAAACTTTCTAAAATATAAAATAAATAATTTTGATTACATGAAACCAAAAAGTTTTGCACAAACAAAATTAACTCATCTTGGATAAGAAGGGAAGCAATAGGCTTTGAAAAAAACCCTTTGTATCAAATATCTCTTATAAAGATTTGATATTCAATATTTTAATCAACTAATTGAAATATATAAAATCAAAGCTATTTCTCAATAAATAAGTAGTCAATAGTTGTGAATAAACAGTTCTCAAAAGGTAAGCAAACTATTAACAATTACATGAAAAGATGCTTCAAATCATGAATAATAATAGAAATACAAATTAAAATGACCTTGAGGTCTTATTTCACAACCAGAAAATTGGCAGTGACCAAAGGTGGAAATAATGAATGCTGATGAGGGTGTAAAAAGACAGACACATTAACCCATTGAAAGATTTGAATTCAATTTTTGCCTTAGACACTTACTAACTATGTGAACATGGTCAAGTAAATTAACCTCTGTGAGCCTCAGTTTCTTCATTTGTAAAATAATGATAATAATATCACCTTACTTTGGTAAGCTCTGCAGTTGTAAATTGGTCCAATCATTTAGAAAGTAATTGGAATTTTGAAAATAGAGTAAAGGAAAAATACATACTCATTGACTTAGATATTCCATTGATAGGCACATACTCCAAGTAGGTCATTGATAAAGAGAAAGGCTCCATAGAAACCAAAATATTTATAAATTTACTTTTAGTAGTAGCAAAGAACTAAAAACAAAATAGATGCCCATTGATTGTGGAATGGATAAACAAATTATGGCAAAAAGAATGGATTCATAGAAATCTGGAAAGATTTCAATGGACTGATACAGAGTCAAGTGTACCGAACCAGAAGAAAAAATGTATGCAATGATTAAAATGTTGTAAAGGAAATCAGCTCTAAAGACCTAAGAAAACCAGCAGTGGCCAACCATGAATCTAGAAGGTTCAAGCTTTCCACTACTCAAGCTTTCCACTCCTTTCCAAGGATGACCTCCTTGACATTCTGGATTAGACATGTAGATTGCCACATAGAATGAGATATAGAATTTGTCTTACTTGACTATGCTTATCTGACAAAAGGACAGCTTTTTTCCCCAGGGGAAGGAGAGTTTAGGAGACAAGAGGGAGATGGTATTATCAATGCCCTGAAAAAGATGAAAAGAGCATCAATGAAATATTTTAAAAATTCACAGGAAAAAAAAACAGAAGCTCAGAGGAAGAGCGACACTAGCAGGAAAGCTATGGAAATACCATTTTGAATTTGTGGTATAATTTTAAGAAACCAAGTTTTGTGTAACAGTTATTCACTATTTCATATTTTTAAGAAAATAAAATCAACATTAAAAAGACAAGAATGAAGGTTCTAGGGAACAGATAATGAAACATTTCTTCTCTCATGGCAGAGAGGTGAAGTAATTCTACAGCATGAAGTTATATACATAGTGAGGTATAGTCTTTGGATGGTTTTGCTTATTTTTTCTTTTTGCAAGGGAAGGTTCCATCTAAAGGGAGAATTGGAGAATTGTAAAGACAAAAGGCATCAATAAAACTTATTTTAAATAATTTTTAAAAGTTTAATATACTATTGACTTCCCTGGCTTTCCCATTATAGAATATCTAAGGATCAATCTGACTTCCTTTGGAGCCTGTTATGTGATATTTTTAGCCCTATCACCTATTAGATTAAGGAGTTTCACAAATCCAATTTTTGCTATTTTCAATAATGTTTCCTTTCACCAGTCCTCAATCTCTTTCAGGCTTCTTAGAGCTCCTTGTAGTCCTATCTCTGTTAAACAAGTTGATGTTGCCCTGGAATGTTAGAGATGGAAAGTATCTTTGAGATTACCTAATCTAGAGGAGAAAACTGCCTGATATTAACAAACTATCACGTTTCCTCTTATTCAATATCTTTATTGATCAAAGTGGGCTAATTAATTTTAGTCTTTTATATAGAAGCATCTCTACCACTATGATTAGATAGTAAGAGTAAGTAAAGGTGACAATGGCATGGACCTTTCCCTCAGCCAGCTCAGATAATCAGAGAGAATGAGGAAATCTGCTCCCCAAATCCACAAAGATTCTCCTGGGATGAGAGTATAAAGAGTTATATAAAAATTATCCTTTAGAGCAAGAAAAAAACTTTCTGGTCTGAACAAACACATCTATCTACAAGCCTGCAAGTGTTTGATCAGAGTACTTCATAAGCTCCTCCCAGCTGTGCTAAGTAAGGATAGCAAGAATTCAGATAGGCAGAGTTGTAGCTAGTTGTTGCCTAGGGCAAGCAGTGCTGAAGCATCATAAAATCAACTGTTACAAAAAAATAATACAGGTAATTAAGCCAAATTTATCTGAAGGTTATATTTGATAGATTTTTGCACTCTCTAAATTTCAATGCCTTGGGGCAAAGATCTGACGTCCTCAAACCTATTTTCCACTCTGCTAAATGAGTCCACAATTTTCTACAAAGGAGTAAAGAATTCTGAAGACTGTGGAATCTACCATAAGCACCAAAACCTTCATTGAAGCCTCAGATAGCAGCATTCCTCTGCAACTGGATTTTTGGAAAACTCCTTTCTGAGCTGTCATCTCCAGGGTTGATTTTGAGTTAGCTAGCTGTCAGTGACTTGCCATGCTACTGTGACTACTTTGAAAAAAAGGCTCCTTTCCATGTTTTCCAGTCAGTCAACACTGCAAAGAGCATAGAGATAGAGCAGATACCAACAAATGGCTTCACAGAGGATGGTCTGGGTACCTAGAGGACATATATAAATCTTGGCCAAGTTAAAATACCCAAAGGGACTTTCCAACACTCTACCTACCATCATTTGGGTAAAATTTAGGGGATTTCACCTTTGAGTGGACATTGTATCCAAAAGGACAATAGAGATATAACTTCAGGCAAGACTCCTTTTCCTATTTTATTAGTATTTTTTTTTTGCGGGGCAATGGGGGTTAAGTGACTTGCCCAAGGTCACACAACTAGTAAGTGTCAAGTGTCTGAGGCCAGATTTGAACTCAGGAACTCCTGAATCCAGGGCCGATGCTTTATCCACTTCGCCACCTAGCTGCCCCAAGACTCCTTTTTCAAACAAATCAGAAAATGTTTGCTGTGTTTCCTCTGGAGATACTGGATAACTAGCAACTGCATTATTTAATATAATTTATTAATATTTGCAAAGGATTGCTGGAAATGGAGCTTCCTGTTTAACTAAGATATTTTCATTGAAATATAGTCATTCTGGGAATAAATTTAAAGCTGCTACAGAAACCAAGGGCTTTCTTTTAAAACTTTTCTTAGAAGACTATTCATAATGTGAGATGTTTCCCAAAATCATGTGGTTTTTTTCTTTTCTCCTTCCCTCATCCCTCATCATTTATTTTGGTTGGTGTTTCTTTTAAACTTTAATAAGGAGTAAAATTCTAGTCTTCGTCCCATGAGGAACAAGATGCTGACATACTGACAAGATACCGTGTGCTAAAGAAAATTTCAGTTTTTTCAAGCAAGTGCAAAACTAGATGGTTGGTATTGCCTTTTCCATTGAATAATCAAGTATTTTATCTAAAAGTTAAAAAAAATGGGAGGAGAGTAACCTCGGGGTTTTAGTTGGCTGCAATATAATTATGAGTGAACAAAATGTAAAGTGACTGTAGTCTGCAATGACAGGTATTATAGGCAAGGACCAAAACAAGTTCAAGGTTAAAAAATGCAATAAGTCCTCATGGGAGAATAAAATTGCAATTAAAAAGCCACTTTATTAAGTAAGAAATTAAAACAATCAATTAAAATGGATATAAAGATAAAATAAAGCAATACCCAATTCCTCCTGAAGGATCAACACTGTTAGGAGAGCATATCTTCTACCACTAATTCCTCTTGGGCTAGGCTTTTTATACCTCAGGGAGTAAGGAAACAAAATGGCCTTCCTGACCTCTAAAAGACCAGGCTCCATAAAACACATAATGTTCTTCTAAAAGGAGAGAGGAAGGCTCTATTCCCATTATAATCTACTCTATTCATCTTACATGCAAAAGTCTTGGTACAAAAATGGTACACTACAGCACATCCCCAAAGAAGGTGAGCAGGATGGTGAGTAGGCTGGAAACCATGTCGCAGAATCTGTTGAAGGTTCTGTGGGTGTTGGTGTCAGACGAAAAGAAAACTGAGGGGTGACATGGTAGCTGCCTTTAAGGATTTGAAAAGCTGTCATGTGGGCAAGGGTTTAATGTGTTCTGGGGGCCAGGATAGGCAGAAGTCAGTGAAAGTTGCAGGAGGACATATTTCAACTAAATATAATCCAAGACTTTTTGGCAACTAGGATGGTCCAAAAGTAGATTGAGTAGCTTCCAGAGGCAGTAGAGTCCTTATCACCTAAAGTGATAATCTCTCATTGGGATTTGTGGAGGATATTCCCATTCAGGCATGTATCATCCCAAGGCATCATCTGATTCTGAATTTCTAAGACCTCATCCTATTCCCCACATACATTCGGGATCCTAAAAACACATGGTAGTGATGCTGTTTTCTTTCCAATGTTGGCTACATTTAGATCCAATTTGGGCACACTGGACTAATGTCATCAGGTAAGAGTCTACAATGGTTCCCAAGTCTCTCTCTTGAATAACACATACCTAAAATATGATTTAGATGCTTTTTATCTAATTGCCTGTACTTCCCCACACTAAAAATCATCTGCCACATTTCTACCTACACTCACAACCTTCTGAGATCTTCCCAAAGTTTATTTTTTCATCCAAATTTGATGTATATATATTCACTTTTCTGCTGTAAAGCTTTCTATAAAGAGATGAAAAGTCTCAAGAGACTATCCCAGAAACCACAAGCATTACTATACTTAACACAACTTTCCATTACTCCCTTTTCTCCTTGAAGTTAATTAGTTGCCAAAGCCTAGTCATTCTACCTCCACATCATCTTTAGCTGCATCTTTTTCACTCCATTGACACAGCCACCATCATAATTCAGACCTTTGCCATCTACACTGCTGCAGTGCCCCTTAGTAGTCTCCTTGCCTAAAATACATGCCTCCCTTCCAATTCATTCTTCACACCAACTACCAGGTGGATTTTCTTCAAGCAAAAACGTCTGATCATATCACTTTTTAAAAATATGTATATATAACTTTACTTTTTTTTTCAATTAACAAGCATTAATTTTTAAAAATTCTCTCATCATGCCTGCTCTCAAAAGGTTTCAATGGCTCCACTTGTCCTCAATCAATAAAAAAAATAAAACCACAATAATTTAATAAGAGCTTATGTATGTCAGACAGCCAAAGTAGATAGAGAGTTCTCCTGTAAACCAGGAAGGCATAGACACCTTCTGGCTGTATAACATATAATTTTCTTTCTTATTGCTCCAAGAACCTCTCTAAGCCCCTGAATTGTGGGGAAGATGCTGATCTGCTTTGTTATTCCAATAAAATTGTAGGCACAGTCCCTGTCCCTGTCCCTGTAAGACAGACCCTGTGCTAATTACCAGGGATATAAAGGCAAAGATGAAAACACAGTTCCTACCTTCAGGAATTTCCTTTCTACTAAAGAAGACAATATGCAAATAAATAGGGATGTGAATGAAATATGTAGTCAAAGGAAAGTTATCTTTGGAGAAAAAGACAAAATATAAACTCCATTAGGTATTGAAAGCCCTTCATGATTTGTCTCCGATCAATCTTCCCTAATTAATTTCTTATTACTATCCCTCATACATTCTCTGTACCAGCCTAATTGGCCTCCTTGTTCTCTGTACATGGTATTCTCTCCTACCTCCATCTCTTTGAACACACTGTCTTCCATGTGCATTTCTCTCCCTCTTTCCTTTCTCCTCACAGAATATCTGATCAGAATATCAGATATTCTGAACTTCAGAATATTTGAAGTTCAGCTCAAATGACCCCTACTAAAGGAGGCCTTTTCTAGCCTCCATGGATCTTCTTGGCTCTACCACCCCTCAAATTACTCTGTCTTTACTATAAATACAATGTATATGTATATGTATGTGTATGTGTATGTATATGTACATGTATATGTGGATTTGGATGTGGAAATATGTGCACATGTTTATGTATATGCATATATTTGTATTTATATGTATACATATTATTTCTTTTTGCTTAGTATTACTTTTACAAGCATTTCTATCTCTTACTCACATTCGTATACATATGTGTATATGTATATGCAATGCATGTATATTTTTATTTTTATATTTATTCATGTACATATTATTTCTTCTTGCTTAGTATTACTTTTACAAACATTTATTATCTCTCACTCATACTCCCCCTCCTTGTTGAATAATAAAAAGAAAACCTTCATAACAACTATCAATCAATCCATGTTTATCAATATATGCCAGGCCTTGTACTGTCAGCACTGTGAATAATCAACAATAAAAGTCCCTAACAATTGGCGACATCCAAGAATGTAATGGGATGCCTTGGGAAACAGTAAGTTTCCTTCATTAGAGATGTTTGAAAGTAGAGGTGGGACAATTATTTCTTGGATGATCACTAGTTCTCATTCAGATATGGGTTGATTTTGATGATCTCTGAGGTCCCTGTCTTACTGTGATGAGAAGATTCTGTGACTGTGATAATGGCTTCCTTTTTTCTTCTAGGAATTCAGCCTGGGTACCTGACTTGTCATGGGGCTGCCTTGTGTTTGACTGCATAGACATAGGGATATAGCATACATGGTTCTATTTGGAGTTATAGCATGCTTTTCTCACAGGACCAAATTGTCAACCAATTAACAAACATCCACTCTAACTAGTGGCATCTATGGCTTCCTCTAAATTCCAATTAAAATTCCAGTTTCTACAGGAAACTTTCCCTAATTCCTCTTAATTCCAGTGCTTTCCCACTTTTAACTATTTCCTATTGATCCTGAATACTGTTTGTTGTTCATCCTTCCTTCTGGAAGAGGACCAATGACATTAGCAGGATGATGCTTTGACTTACAAGTGAATTGGATTTAAGTGAGGCAGAACTGTGCAAAGTCATCAGCCTCACTCTCCAGAGTCATTGGAATCCCATGGCAAGACATAGATCATGACAACTGGCAATGGCCTGGATGCAGTGGGAGACCTTGGCCTTTTTAAGCTAAGGTCTTTCCAAGGTCTCAATTTGTTTGAGGCAATACCCATTCAGTAGCTAAAGGCTAGGTAAGAACTGAGGCAGAAGATGATGCCATAATTTGGCTTCACAAAAGAATCAATCTGGGAGGGGGAAGACCCTCAAGAATTGCAGGTCAGTCAGTGAAAGCCAGAGTGATTTGGGTTTAAAGGCATAGTCAAGTAGCTCCATTTGAATCATAATGAGCTTTATCAAAGCCTGGTTTTTCAGAGCTGTATTTCTTTCTTCCTTCCTTCCTTCCTTCCTTCCTTCCTTCCTTCCTTCCTTCCTTCCTTCCTTCCTTCCTTCCTTCCTTCCTTCCTTCCTTCCTTCCTTCCTTCCTTCCTTCCTTCCTTCCTTCCTTCCTTCCTTCCTTCCTTTCTTCCTTCCTTCCTTCCTTCCTTCCTTCCTTCCTTCCTTCCTTCCTTCCTTCCTTCCTTCCTTCCTTTCTTTCTTTCTTTCTTTCTTTCTTTCTTTCTTTCTTTCTTTCTTTCTTTCTTTCTTTCTTTCTTTCTTTCTTTCTTTCTTTCTTTCTTTCTTTCTTTCTTTCTTCCTTTCTTTCTTTCTTTGTTTTTGGTGAGGCAATTGGGGTTAAGTGATTTGCCTAGGGTCACACAGCTAGTAAGTGTTAAGTGTCTGAGGCCAAATTTGAACTCAGGTACCCCTGACTTCAGGGCTGGTGCTCTATCCACTGCACCACCTAACTGCCCCTTTTCAGAGCTGTATTTCAAGAAATCATAAATGAATACTACATGAGGTAAAAAAGTTAATTGTCCCAGTTTTTTTAAGAAAAAAAAAGTAAACCAAATAACTAGGGAAGAAAAAAATCAAGCACCCAAACCCCAAGATCCCTTGAAAAGAATAAACAATAAAAATTTATATTCTTTTGGACAGAGCACCCATGTGGACAGGGGAGAAGAGGAGGAAGAGGAGAAGGAGGAAGAGGAAGAGGAGGAAGAGGAGGAGAAGGAAGAAAAGAAGAGGAGGAGGAAAAAATAGCATTGACCAACTGGGAACTGACTGACTGCATTCCTAAGGAGCAGCTATTACTACTCACAGATTGTTTTTCATCCTTCTTTTGATGAGGACCAATGACATCAGCAAGGTGGTGTCTTGACTTGTAAGTAAAATGGATTTAAGGAAAGCAGAGCTGTGTAGAGTCATTAGCCTCATTCTCTCTTCCAGCAAAATGAAACAGAGACCTAGAGATGTTAGGTGATTTGTTCAAGGTCACACAAGTAGTGTCAGAGGTAGGATTTGAACCCAGGTTCTCTGAACTCCAAAGCTAGTGATCTTTCTTTTCTTCTCCCTCTATATTATTTCACTTGGTGATTGCATTATCTCCAATGGTTTCAGTTATCATCTCTATGCAGATATCTCTTGGATCTACTTTTCTAGACCTAACTCCTCTCCTAATCTTCAATCTCATACTCCCACTACCCTTCCAAGCACTGAGGCTAACAAATTAGGCGTTATCATTGACTCCTCACTCTCTCATTCTCCCTTTCCAATCAGTTTTCATTTCCTATCAGTTCTACCTTTGTAAAATTTCTCCTATACATCCCCTTCTCTTTTCTGACAGTGCCACCACCCTGGTGCAAGCCTTCATCACCTGAACAATTGGAATAGTCTGCTAATTGGTCTCCTCACTTCAAGCTTCTCCTTGCTCTAATCCATTCTTCACTCAGGTGTCCAATTGTTAAAATTCAGGTCTTACTATATCACACACACACACACACACACACACACACACACACACCAATTCAATAAGTTCCAGCAGCTCTCTATCTCCAGGATCTAGTATAAAATCTTGTTTGACATTTAAAGTCCTTCATAAGCTGGCCCTTGCCCACCTTTCTTTCTTCTTATCCCTTATCCCCATCTATGATCTAGTGACATTTGGCATTCTTGCTGTCTTCACAAAAAAACACCCTACCTTGATGGTCTTCATTTGTTATGAGGGGTTGGGACTAGATCACTGCATCATAGATTTAGAGCTAGAAGGGATTTCATAGGTCAACTTGTCCTAACCCTTTATTTTATAGTTGAGGAACAGGGGTCTAGAAAAGTTAAGGGATTTGCCCAAAGTCATGCAGGTAGCAAGTAGCTGACCCAACATTGGAACCAAAGCAGACTCCTTAACTCCAAATTCAGCACCTTTTCTCTTATTTCTAAATTTTTAAAGTCTCTTCCAGCTCTAATATTCTCTGATTGAGATGATTTTTCCCCATCTCATATGAGAATATTACAATTCTTCAGCCATTGTTACTTATTTTATTTCATCCTCTTTCCTCTACCCACATTCAAAACTTCCAGTGCATATTTTGAAAGTCCAGGTAGTAGAAATCCATGAGATATGCTTTCCAGAACAATTCTTAATCACATCTCTATTCCTTGGTCCCCTTTCCTCAGGGATTCTGTGAACTCAAGATGACACAATGCATCTCAGGAGACTCTTTCAACAACCATAGTTAAATGAATATACTTTCTGGTGCTTCAGTGATTAGAGACAGTGAAGATCAGCCAGTTTACAAAATGAAGAAATGGTCTTCCCATTAGCCTTCCTGCCAATTAGCTTCTGAAAGAAAGGCTCAGGGCAAAACAAATGTGTACTTACTGAATTTCTGAGTGGGGAGAGTGGGCAGCATCTTCCAAATTCCCTCATCCCAGTGATTTGGAGGGTCATTCATTGCTCTCTAGGAGCATTATTCTTTTTTTATTTTATTTTATTATTATTATTTTTTTTAGTGAGGCAATTGGGGTTAAGTGACTTGCCCAGGGTCACACAGCTAGTAAGTGTTAAGTGTCTGAGGCCGGATTTGAACTCAGGTACTCCTGACTCCAGGGCTGGTGCTCTATCCACTGCGGCTTCTAGCTGCCCCGGAGCATTACTCTTGGAAGGAAAAAAATGTGCTCATAATCCCTTCCTTCTATTCTTTCTTTTTTTCCTAGTAAAATTCCTCCAGCAATACCCTCTTGTTTCAATCCAGCTAGAGATCTCTGTTTAATCACTGAGTTGTTAACTCAGAATCTTGACACAGGCATTCTTGATTTCTCAATAGATGGCGTTTTAGAATCATAAAATCAAACGGGTTCTTGTCATCTGTAAAACTTGCCAGCAGATCAGACAGATTGGCAGAAAGATATTTAATTAGATTGAGTAGCCTTTAGAGTGGGTTTGCCCTCCTGGGATTTTTGTGAAGTTAGATGTTCATTATAGTAATAATTTTCCACATTTTTACTAGTCTGGCATGGAAATGCCTCCATGAATTTTCTTATAAGTTACCACTAAAATTCTCTACAGTGGAACAAATGAAAATTTTTCTGAGTACATTTATTAAAATAAATATTAATTGTTCTAGTTAGTTCTCATGAAAATGGTACTTATCTCCAAGAAAGGATTGTTCTTGCTTTCAGCCAAGGGACCTCATTATTTTGGTTGTATTGACAATCAAAGAGAATGTCTGATGTACAGTTGCAATTATATTGTGACACAGCATATACAATTCCACCTGGGTTCAAGGTCCTGGGGATAGGGGTTCAGGCAATACAACTACCACATCAGTGGTTCACCTTGACATAAAAAACCACGAAAACCCTTTTTTTCTTCCAGAAAGTTGGAGATGGAGAGTTGCAATGGTTTAGCTAAGTCAAACAACATGTAGAATATGGTTTCTGATGTTGATTGCTACTTCTTAGGGGAGAAATTGATAAACAAGAAAACTTCAGGAGGAACAAGAGCAGAATAGGTACGGTGAAGAGAAGGCTCAGGATGACTTGATAACTATCTTCAGGTTTTTGAAGGATTATTACATAGAAGGGGAAGTAGACTTATTTTCTCTACTGTTCTGGAGGGCAGAATTAGGACTAAGTGGTAAAAATGAAAAGGAATTACACTCTGGTACCAATTACATATTGGGACCAATATAAAAAGTTGTCTAACATGAATAGCTGCCCAACAATGGAATTGGTTTCCTTTATATGTAGTAAGAACCTTGTTTTTTGAGGTATTCAATCAGAGTCTCAATAGAACTGTCAAGCAAGACTCATCTAGAAGGGATGCCTGTATTGGATAGGAGATTAGAATGAATGACCTTTAAGACACCAACCAACTATGATATTCTGTGATTTCACAAAAGGCTCCATGGGACCAAGGAACTTGATTTTTCTTAATGTAGACAGTTTGAGAAGAGACAAAGGAACCTGGGTATAAGCAAAAGAGCTACTTCATCAAGGAGAAAAAAAAAAAGGGTGTCATTAAAAGTAGAACGGGCAGGTATGGAAATAACTAAGCAAGTCCTGGTTTCTTTGAAGTGTCCTGAAAGAAGTACAAATTCTTCCCAGGGAAAATTGAACAGAATCAAGAAGATATGAGAGGTTAGGAGGGTCACAGCCCTGGAAAGTGGTTTTGTTAAAGCCTATCATAAGGAATGCATGGAAGACATTCACTGTGAGCCATCTGTAATGTAGAGAATGAAGCTAGTGTAAAATCTTCAAGTCCATTGGAAGCATATTCAATGAATAAGGTGCCAGACACCATTGAGCTACATTTAACATAACATGCCACTTAATATGCAGTCAAAGCATGACGAGCAGGTATTCAAAGGCAGAATTTGGGCTTGTGAAAGCTTTATTTCCACTATCAAAGCAAGCAAGGCATGGAGAAAATTATCTAAATCAACCAGTGTTGCGTGCTATATCACTCAGGGAATTTTAGAATGAAGGTGTTTGTATTTTGGTGTTTTGATAGGGATGCTGTCAGAAACAGGATTGAGTACACAGTAGAGGGTGAGGATTTGGATAACTGGGCACACAATAGGGACTTATTAAAAGGAACTGAAGTGAGTCGAAACTCCAGGCAAAATAACCCCCCCAAACTCTTTGCTTCCATTCCTAAAGGTGAGACATAAGACGGAATGAATTCTAAGCCTGGGAAATATAACCTGTTGCCTCAGGTCTCAACATCTTAGAAGACACCTTGGGCTAGAGCTGTCTTTGGCAGAAAGAAGGCTTCTCCCAGTCAATGGACAATGGTGATACTGAGAAAGTTAACCCTCAGAACCAACCCTGAAAATCTAAAGCAAAAATGGTCAGATGGATTTTATTTTTTCTCCCGAACAGTGTTTGTATAAGGGGAAGGTCACTGTAGCACATGACAGTTTATTTTAGCTAGAGTATTTCCCAATCCTACCCTTGGGCAATGACACCTTTTCTAGGACTCAGCTTTTGGAGAGTTTACTTATAAACTCATTCCTGACAGTATCGCCCACCTCTTCTCTTTGAACATCCTGGAATGAGTCTTTCCACAGAAGGCTGTTCCATTAGTCTCCTTCAGTGTGCTTTCAAAAGAGACAGTTTGAGTTAAATTCCTCTATACCACATTATGATGCAACCAGCCCTGGCTCTGGAGTAAGATCAACCTATGTTCAAATTCTGTTTCTGATGGAGACAAGACACAATCTCATTGACTCTTTGTTTTCTCATCTGTGAAATGAGGGAACTGGACTAGCTGGCCTCTGATTCCCTTCCAGCTCTAAATATCTGAGCCTATTTGGGTTTTTTTCCCCATTTGGTGTGGCTGAAATCAGTTCTGGTCCATCTTTTATTAATTATTTAATTTTTCAAGTGTCAAAATATTGTAAGTGTAACATTCTAGACAAATACTAATAAATGATAATCAAACAAATTGCTAAGTAAATTTCCAAATAAGAACCTAAATTTTAATATCTATTTCAATTAAAAGGAAAAATATTATATTTCAAGAAAATATGAACAAAAACATTTCATTTACTTTTTTTACCTCTCTTTCCAAATCTGTGTTCTATTTCCCTGGCTTCTCTAATCCCGAGTCATTGTCAATGTGTGCACCATTCTTAATATACAGATAGTTTCTATCTCTGCATTATATTCTCTCTACTAACCCTTTATAAAATGTGAACTACCTAAGGCGGGGGACTTTTATTGTTTTTCAACTTCCTATCCCCAGCACTAATTGCAAACTTAGAACATGATAGATACTGGGGGAAGGGAGGAGGGAAGGGAAGGGCATAGCATCTATATAGCACTTTCTATGTACCAGGTACTGTGCTAAGCATTTTTTTTTTTTTTTGGTGAGGCAATTGGGGTTAAGTGACTTGCCTAGGGTCACACAGCTAGTTAAGTGTTAAGTGTCTGAGGCCGGATTTGAACTCAGTTCCTCCTGAATCCAGGGCTGGTGCTCTATGCACTGCGCCACCTAGCTGCCCCTGTGCTAAGCATTTTTTTTTTTTTATGTATAAGGTATTTTATTTTTTCCGTTACATGTAAAGATAGTTCTCAACTTTTGTTTATACAAGCTTTACAATTTCAGATTTTTCTCCCTCCCTCCCCTCCCTCCCCCCTCCCCTAGACAGCAGGTAATCTGATATAGGTTATATCTATATATCTCTATACATATACATATAGATATAGATATATATACACACATATATATACACATAATAACATTAATCCTATTTCTGCATTAATCCTATTACAAGAGAAAAAATCAGAGCAGTGATGCAAAACCTCAAAATAGAGGAGAAAAACCCAATAGCACCCAAAACAAAAGAAATAGTATGGTTCAATCAGCATCTATACTCCACAGTTCTTTTTTTTTTTTTTCTTGGATTTGGAGATCCTCTTCTATCATGAGTTCCCTGGAACTCTTCTGTACCATTGCATTGGTGAGAAGAATATAGTCCATCACAGTAGGTCAACACTCAATGTTGATGATACTGTGTACAATGTTCTTCTTGTTCTGCTCATCTCACTCATCATCAGCTCACATAAGACCCTCCAGGTTTCTCTGAACTCCTCCTGCTCATCATTTCTTACAGCACAATAGTATTCCATTGTATTCATATACCACAACTTGTCCAGCCATTCCCCAATTGATGGGCACCCCCTCAACTTCCAATTCCTTGCTACCATGTAAAGAGCAGCTATAAATATTTTTGTACATGTGGGTCCCTTTCCCCCTTCTATGGTTTCTTTGGGCAAAAGACCTAAAAGTGGAATTGCTGGGTCAAAGGGTATGCACAGCTTTATCGCCCTTTGGGCATAATTCCAAATTGCTCTCCAGAATGGTTGGATCAGCTCACAGCTCCACCAACAATGCATTAGTGTTCCAATTTTCCCACAGCCTCTCCAACATTTATTATCTTCCTTTTTTGTCATTTTAGCCAATCTGATAGGTGTCAGGTGGTACCTCAGAGTTGTTTTAATTTGCATCTCTCTAATCATTAGAGATTTAGAGCATTTTTTCATATGGGAATAGATAGCTTTGGTTTCTTCATCAGAAAACTGCCTGTTCATATCCTTTGACCATTTCTCTGTGCTAAGCATTTTTAACAATTATTACCTCATTTGATCCTCACATTATCTCTGCACGGTAGGTGCTATTATTATCCCTATTTTTACAGTTGAAGAAATTGAGGCAAACAGAGGTTAAATGACTCACCCAGGGTCAAGCAGCTAGCAAATATTTGTCAAATTAAACTGAAGCTTCTCAAATTCTCAACTCATTTCTCAGGGAAACATGGTAAGAATAGCTATCATCAGATCCTCGATTTGAAAATGGAAGTCCTCTTTATGATGAAGCTGAGGCCCCGAGAAATTAAGTGACTTCCCTAAAGTCACATGTGTAATAGCATCAGAGACAGGATTTGAACCAAGGTTCTCTGACTCCAGACTCTTTCCACTGCACTATATTATCCCTAAACAAGTTATTATCCCTGCAGAATTGACAGTGCCATCCATATTTGTCCCATTTTTTTGCAATAAGAATTTAATTGGGTGCCTCTCCCAAAATGAAATGTTCTTTTCTGTTTGAAATGGTCTCAATGGCTTTCCCTTGTGACGATTTAATGGTTTTCTCCAAAGTACCTTTCACAGTTTACCTCATGGTGGTTTATAATTTCCTGGCTTTCTCTATGTTTTTGTTTGGTGGAGAATTGGGGGAGGGGGTGCTCAGCTTTGGTGCAGAGGCAACCATGTGCTGGGGAGGTCACACTCCCCTTGGGAGCACTGGCTAGGTAATTAGCGTCGCTATCTGGAGAGGAATTCTTTTCCCTAAGTAAACAGATAGGAAACTGCTTTTTGACACTGCCTCCCACCCCTCGGTGGCAGGAATGAGGCTTCTGGACCAGAACAACTTGAGGCAGTGAGACATTGGCCCTGAGCCGGGCTACTCAGGGAAGGCAGACAGTTTCAGTGTCACTGAGAACACACATGCTCTTCGGGAGGCTTTTGGCCATAAGGAAAACTTCAAGGTGACTGACGACTGTTTTCTGCTTACCAGTGATGAAATCCAGAGTTAAATTAAGCAGTAATGAATTTATAAAATGAAAGGGTTGGACTAATGATCTCTAAAGTGAACTAGCATTACAGCTCTGGCATTCTGTGATTTTAATCCCCAGTTCTTTCTTAAAATTCTAATCCAACAAGCATTTACTATTTGTGCTACATACAAGGCTCTGTGCTGGGAACTGGTTTTACAGAGACAAAATGAAAAATGCCCCTTCCTTTTTTTTTAAAGGTATCTGCATTCTACCTGGGGGAAGGCAATCCAACATGCAGATATACACATAGACATGACACTTTTTTTGGTGTGGGAGAGCATACCCACAACTAAGCAAAGCAAGAAAGGCACATGAGCTGAGCCTTCATAAACTATGGATACCGGATTAAAAATGAGTGTTTAATTATTTATGATGCTATTTTTAAAGGGAGATATATTTCCTTGGCCGGGGGTGGGGGGGAAGGGGAAGCACAATTGGCTAAATTCCATCCATGGCTTGCTTTTTCACCCCCGCACCTGACTAGAAGTCATCTATTGCATTACCTCATTCATTTATCAGCACCTCTCTGCACTTGCAAGAATTATTAGTATACATCCTGGAGGAAAAAAAAAACAGAATTCATGAAGCAGAGAGGGTTAAAGCTGAAAGGTAGTTTATGCATTATCTAGTTTAACCCCTTCAGTTTTACAGATGAGGAAACCAAGGGAAGTGATTTATTTAAGGTCATACGACTAATAGTCCTGATAAGAATTGTCATCAGCCTAAAAGCATCTTGAAATCTAGGGGTTGGAATGGACCATAGAGCTATCCAGTCCAACTGCTGATTTTGAATATTTAAACTTATTAAATTAAACACAAATTATTAAAATGATTAGATTAAATTAGTGGCAAATCCCACAGAAACCTGATATATATCTATCTATATCTATATATAGATATAGATAGATATATATGTTAGTGTGGAGGGGGGAGGTGGTATGGTGATGGTGGTGGGGTAATACTTAAATGTTTGTCTACCAGAACATCAGTATCCTTACTTCATCAGAGTTCTGTGATTCATGATAAATTTGGGGTGAAAATTCAATTCAATTCCTGCTGTCATAGGACCTCATGTCAGCGGAAAATTTAAAAGGAAAATTTCCATGGTTTTGCCATTAAAAAAGCCAATTTATACTGTAATAATTCTGGGAATTCCAACCTGACTGTGAGTCTTTCAAGGTGAAACACCGCCTCTGTGACAGGATTTCCCCTCCAACCTACAATTTCCTAGATGAGTCATTTCTTGTTTGGGGTGATGTTTTATCTGGGGTGGTGCCTCACTTGGGATTGTCATGAACCAGGTGCTCAGCTCCACTCCGTGAACCTTGAAGGATGCTCTCTCCAAAGGTGGAGAGAGATCTTATTATATATTATAGGACAGAAGTGCAAGCCAGCATGGTTCAGCAGCAGACCATGAATCAGGTGTCTGGAGTTCTAATTCTGGCTCAAATGCTAATGGACTTTACAGTATTATGGGTCAGCTTCCTCCTCAGAATAATAGGGATGTCAGTGTCAAAATGCCATGCATCAGTCAATATGCTTGGCACTGATGAGAAAATAATAATAATAATAATAAACAAAATAGTATAAAATAAAATAGAAACAAAATAGTCCCTGACCACAGAGAACTTACTTTATATTAGGATCCCAACCAACAGTCTTACTATGAAGCTGTGATTACATTTACCTCCACCTGATCTCCATGTAGCTTCAGGAGTCCTACTGGAATGTAGTCACAGAACATTGCATTCAGATTGACTTTTGTAGTTAGCACTTACATAAGTAAATCACTTTATATGGAAATTTATGTTATTGAATCCCTTGATGGTATTTAATATTGACATCTCCATTATTTTGAGAAGGAAGCTGATCCAGAATACTGTAGCACTTTAGCAGTTGAGCTAGACTTAGAACTCCAGGCACCTGCATCATGGTCTGCTTCTGAGCCATGGTGGAATGCATTGCTTTTCTCCAATATATATAAAGACTTCTTCTCAAAAGAGCATACTTGTTGATTGAGGACATGTTGTCTTATGGGAAGAGCACTGCTGGTTCTTTAGTTAGATGACCTGGTTCCAAATTTCACTTCTGCTGCTTACCACTTGACATTGGACAAACCACTTAACCACTTCTGGGTTCCTAGTTTCCTGACCCAGAAGTTGGGTTGGATTAAATGGCCTCTGCTGTTCCTTTCAGTGAATGCAAGAAGCTATAACATGCACAGGGATTATGCTGTGGTAAACTGTCTCAGCAGTAAGTGAGTTAAGGGGATGTCTACCCCAAGCATGTGAAGATTCCCCTCAGCAGAATGCATGGATGAGAACAATGTGTTCCAATGGGCTTTGAAGGCAGCTGAAGCAAGTGCTGTGGAGGGCTTAGAACTTGGTCAGACATTGAAGATACCAACAAGGTCACCAACTGAATTCTGAGCCATTGCCAGTCATCTTGACTTTTGTCCTGCCCTGAACTTTGATGATTCTGGAAGAGAGAGTGAGGCTGGTGACTTTGAGCAACTCTGCTTCACTTAAAGCCAATTCATGTGTAATTCAAGACATCACCAGTGAGGACATTGGTCTTCCTCAAAAATGAAGGATGAACAACAAATCTCTGATCCTATGAATTATTACATTAAATTGGAGGGGTGGGCAAGCAATTCAAATGTGACAGGCAAATGTGTCCTTTGATTCAGGTTAGGTTGCCTTGATTGGGAATCAAGGAAGTGACACATCATTTCAGTTTTAACAAGCATTTATGAAGTACCTTATACATTCTAGGAGCTATGCTAGGCACTAGGAATGCAAAGACAAAGACAAAATATTATCCTTGTGCTTAAAGGATTTATGTTGTACTGGGAGATACAGTATAAACATACTCATGAATACAAGATAATTTGAGGAAGGGGAGCACTCTAACCCCTAGGGATAATAGAGAAGGCTTCTTGTAAGGGGTGTCTCCTGAGCTTACACCTTACTCCTGAGTGCCTCAGACATACATAGTAAGTGCTTGATAAATACTCATTTCTTGTTCCTTGAAGGAAGCAAAGATATAGAGAAAGGGCATCTCAGTCAAGGAATAGAGATGGGAGATTGAATGCTAAAATTGGGAAACACCAAGTCATCCATTTTGATTAGAACAGAGTGTACACAGGGGAATAATATTAAATAAGTCAGGAAAAGTAGGCTGGTATAAGATTGGAAAGGGCTTTAAATGTCTAAGCAGAGGAAATTCTAGTTTATCCTAGAGGAAACAGAAAGCCATTGAGGCTTCCTGAGCAGTGGAGCAAGAGGGTCATGCCTATGCTTTAGAAAGATTATTTTGGCATTCTGTGTGGAGGTTAGATTGGAGAAGAGAGAGACTAAAGGCTGTTGCAATAGAAGAGGAGACTATCATTGGCTCAAGCAGCCAGTTAGCTCAATTTTGTAGTCTATGCAACGAATGAATATGGTGCTAATGAAGGCAAGATAGCAGAATACAACCTACTCTTGATGTGAACATCTGTGGCATAAAGGAAATGTTATGGAATTGGAGTCAGAAGATTTGTGACCTCCTTAGTTACACACAAGGTTACTGTGACCACTTCTCAGAGTATCCATTTCTTCATCTGTAAAATGGAGATATTAATACTGGCTCTACATTACCTATAGATCTAAGGATGATTTTTTGGAAGTGCTACAAAAATACATCATTACAGTTATCCCTTCCACATCATGATGTTCCCCATCATAGTTTTGATATATCATGGGTCGGTATAAGAAACTAAATGGGAATTTTCATGGAAGTCACAGATGACACACAAAGGCCAGCAGATGACACAGAAAAAGTTCCGAAATTCAGAAATGAATAAAATATATTTATAGTATTGAGTGACATCAACATACTTTATTTTTTAATTTTTTTTTTTAGTGAGGCAATTGGGATTAAGTGACTTGCCCAGGGTCACATAGTTAGTGTTAAGTGTCTGAGGTCGGATTTAAACTCAGGTACTCCTGACTCCAGGGCCAGTGCTCTATCCACTGCGCCATCTAGCTGCCCCCCCATACTTTATTTTTTAATGCTGTAAACATACCATAGAAGAAAAAGAAAAAATTCAGACTTCTTCTCTGGTACAAAGGGTAGACCAAAAAAATTTACATGGATTTTACAGATTGCAGGGGCACCAGGCCCCTAACCCCCATGATGTGGAAGGGATAATTGTATTATTAGTGTATTCAAGAGAGAGAGAGAGGTTGGGTTTCTCCAAAAAGATTTGTCTAGCAACTAAGGGAAAGAAGATGAAATAAAATTTATAGAGTACATACAGAAGTATCCAGAGGCATTTTGTCCTAAGGTACCACTTATCTAGCTGGAACTAATTGGTATAGCTTCCCTATTCCCATAACTAGCTCATGGTTTGGCCCTGCCAGATGACTAGCATCTGTGCTGCCTCTGGGAAAACACCAGCATGTGTCTCTCTCCTCAGTCTTGTCTAATCCAATTCCCAGTTCCATTTTGCTTTAACAGTTGGGGCCAGTGAAAGGTTCTGTGGTTATCCTAGCCTCATTGCTGGCTACACACACTTTCCCAGATTCAGACTCATGTGCACTCACCTCTTCATCTTGTCTCACCAGGGCAATGTTTACTCAAAGTTCCTTAGAGCTTTACAAAACCACAGGTACAATATATCTATAGTAGTATCTACATACAATTCCCAAGAACAGTGATGGCCTTTCATTACCAAGCCTTGTACAAGGTAGATTAAATAAATGCTTGTTGAATGAATGAACTCTATTAAATGCTACTTAATAATTTCAACTTTGTATAGGAATAACTTCAAATAGGTTCTAAATGGTGGCTGAAATGGATAATATTGTTTATATCAGGGCTCCAGGAAGAGGTTTAAATGGTGAATAGTTGCTGGGCTGGCTGAACTTTACTGAGTTTTGCTTGAAATTTGCTTGAACTTTGCTTGAAAGAGAGGCAAAGGTACATACATCTAGCAAGAAGTTGAAAGCGTAAGAACTTTCAGGGAAATTTCTAGCTCAGCACAAACATGCAAAAACATCAAAAACAAGTTCTACAAATTGAGGTGATAATTCTCAACAACCCTAAAGCTACAGACCTATAAGCATTCCTGGAATTCTCCAAGGCCCAGTTGGACACACTTTGACAAGTGGCCATACAGCTGAGAATAGCAGCTTTCTCTATCATGGCCACTAGAGAAGAGAGAGGAGGTTTTAACTTAGTTGTGAGACAGACGGAAAATCAGAAAGACAGACAGAGAGAAGGAAGAAGTGAGAGAAAGTCGTGTGTGTCCTTTTTACTGTTTCTAGTTAAGTCATGTTATTATATCCCTCCTAATAACAGACTCCATGACCTGCTTCTCAGCTTCCCCTAAGGATTATTGGCAAAATCATTCCTGCTGTATTCTCATTTCTATTTAACAGACTTGGAGGGGATGCTGCACTCTTTTCAGGGACAGGTCAATTTCAAACAGTTTCAAATTGCTTAAGAACTGAAAGTCACTGCTTCAATCCACCCAAATGGCCAACTGCAGTTTCACATTTAGATCTTCCAGTTGAGACCTCCTCCTATTCTTTCCTCATTTTCTTCTGGGCAAAGAAAAAGTCCACTTACCTTTCCTTATAAATTATTTATAAACAGTGAACATAAATACCAACATTCATTAGAGTTGTATTTATTGGCAATGCAATGGATAGGAGGTAACTGAGTGGGAAATATTCCTAGAGAAGACATAGAAATAGATCTAACACTGAAAGTTTTTGCCAGAAGAATTGTCTCTGGCTGGGGACTCAACTAACAAAAAAGAAAGAAAGAAAGAAAGAAAGAAAGAAAGAAAGAAAGAAAGAAAGAAAGAAAGAAAGAAAGAAAGAAAGAAAGAAAGAAAGAAAGAAAGAAAGAAAGAAAAGCAATTGAAAGATGCTTATATGTTACTTGCAAGAGTGTATGAGGATCATTTATACTAGGGAATTCACCTAGGCAATAGCTAAGTAGTAGGTTCAGGGGCAAATAGGATTGGTTGAATAACCCTGATCTTCGCACCCCTTAAACATGACTACACAAGCATAGGATCTGTATCCCAAAGAAATCTTTAAAAAGAAAAAAAAGGACCTATATGTACAAAAATTTTTATAGCATCTCTTTTTATGGTGACAAAGAATTGGAAATCAAGAGGAGCCCTACCAATTAGGGAATGGCTGAACAAGTTGTGGCATATGATTGTAATGGAATACTAACGTTCTATAAGAAATAATAAAGAAGATGCTTTCAGAAAAAAATGGAAAAGACTTACATGAACTGAATCAAAGCAAGGTGAGTAGAACCAGGACAATATTGTACATGGTAACAGCAATATTGTAGGATGATCAACTGTGAATGACTTAGCTATTCTCAGTAATACAATGATCTAAGACAATTCTGAAAGACATGATGAAAAATGCTATCCATTTCCAGAGAAAGAACTGATGGAGTCTGAATGCTGATCAAAGCAAAGTATATTTTTAAACTTTGTGGGGGGGCTTTATGTCTGTTTTTTTCACATCATGACTAATACAGAAATATGTTTTGCATGACTGCACATGTATAACCTATATCAAATTGCAAAGTGCCTTCTCAATGTGGGGGAAAGGAGAGAGAGGGAAGAAGAGAATTTGGAACTCAAAATTTAAAAAGCAAATGTTAAAAATGGTTTTTCACATGTAATCAGGAAAAAGTACATTAAGAAAAAAATTTAAAAGGCAGTTCAATTTTCTGCAGAATAACTTTCTCTGTCACCTTCCTGTTTCCCACCCCCACTGCTTTCTCTGTGAGATTACCTTTCATCTCTTCTATAATATATCTTATATGTATCTAGTTATTAACATGCTGTATTCTATATTAGAATGTGAGCTCCCTGGGGGAAGAAATGTTTTACCTTCCTTTCTATCCACAAAGCTTACCACATAGTAAATGTTCAATAAATGCTTGTGAACTAACTGCTGATTGATCACTTTAGAGTCAGTTTTCCCAATTCAACCAAGGGGTTGACAGAACAAGTCACAATTATATAGCACTTTAATATTTACTAAGTCCTTCCTCCTAACAATCTTTTAATGTAGGGAGAGCCAGTATCATTACCCAGTGGAGCAAGCTAAAGTTCAGAAATGTTAATTAAGTGCCTTACCAGCCTTTACACAAATAGCTGATGTAACTAGGGCTTAATCTCCTAGTCCAGGGTTTTTCCCGCAGAGCCTCTGGCTCTTTCATTCTGTGACTCAATGTATAGACAAGTCTCTGCCTCCTCTCCTTTGGCCCAATTTACAATCTCTCACCTTCTCATCCCACACCTGGAGGAGGATCCTGGTTCTTTCCCTTCTATTAATGTTTCTCTCCCTGCTCAAGATTAAGAGCAGTTGGGTTCCCCACTCAGTAGAGGTAAATGGAGCAAGAGAAAGTGACTGAAGTCTAACTGATTGAATTCATTTATTAAATACTTTCTTCAAGTGGTCTTTAGCTCCATAGCCAATGGAGTTTGGGATTGAGGGGGAGGTAGTGATGAGTTGTATAAAACTGTCTCCTTTTTAGTTGAAAGAAGAAACCTTTTTTCTGGTTGAAGAGTGGGGTCTTAGAATAGAAGAGAGTAATTTACTTTCTGTGACCCATGTTTTATACATGTCCATTCTTTAGCAGTCATTCTGGGTGACCTGCTGTGCTGACCTCTATGAGATTTCACTGAAACTTGAGGGAGAGACAGGAGCTTCAAGTGTTTCAACTGGAATGTTTTCCTACTCTCTTCCTCTTTTAACTTGAGTCAGATTTACTTAATTGGTAGTATAATTACTTTGAGGTGAGCAGAGAACAGCTATGGCTGAGCATTAGCCTGGGGAAACACAGAGAAGAGGAATGAGAGAGGAGGGAGGGAAGTGCTATTTCTAGAGACATTGCCAAAAGATGCAGCACAGGGCAGTATATGTCAATGGTACTGGGAGATCCGTCCTGGCTCTGTCACCACTACCCATGGGGGCTTGGACACTTCATCTCACCTGATCTGGGAAAGGAGAAGGTTGACTTGGTGATCCCTGAAGTCCCTTTCGGCTATGGCAATCTAAGCATCTATGCCATGCAGAGAGAAAGCTTGCACTATACCCAGAGAAGAACCATGGTGAGGAAGCTTTCCTTCTTTCTCCACCTTCTGTTCTTTTCATGTCCTTCTCACATGTTTCCCTATGGTATTGTGTTGAATAAATTAAATGTGGTTGCCTTATTTCTGTCCCAAGTCCAAGGAACGGAGCTGGGGTTTATCATATATTTGTTACTTGCACCAGTTTGTGGGGGCATTAAGCATTTATTAAAGCATATTAAGTATTAGTAAAGATAGAGCACATGGCCCTGAAAGTTAGAAAAGCCTAGCTAGGATCTAGGGGAGAGAACCATCTGCATCCTGCCTCCTTAAGTGTTCCAAGCCAAGAGGGAGAATGTCTATGTAAGCTTCCTGTGGGCAGGAGGAGAGCCCGCCCTTACACATTGCTCAAAGCGAATTGGCTAGCATCATTCAAATCTATTAGTTTACTGGATTTGAGGGTGGTCTGGCTGATGTCAGAGTACGGAGCCCTCCAAGGGGAAAAAGCCTTCAGGTAGGTGTGGTTTTAGTGAGGTAACTTCCTGTAGGTACTCAGCAAGGTCATTCTATATTTCCTTTGAAATTCTTCTGACTCTGGGCTGGCCTTAAGAAAGGTCAAGCCAGGCTCTCTCAGTGGGGGCCTCTGGGAGTCCCCAAACCCCTATTATTAATAATTTTCTCACAGTATCCAAGCTGGGAACTGAAACAGAAATGGTGGGGATGATGGGAGGGACACAGGTGAATTTAGACCAAGCGTCAGTTTGTGCCAAGTACAAAAATCATTAGTTACATTATGATAAAGGAAGATTGGGGTTCACTTCTTGACCGTGATGCATACTGGCTATGTGAGCCTGAGCAGCAAACCATTTGACCTCATTGTCAAGGTAAGACTTTAAAACTCTAAGTTGTGTGTGTATCCATGACAGTATCCTACACATATATGCTTATACATATATAAATGTGCATGTATAGATTATATATGTTTTGCATATGTATGTGTATATGTAAATGGAGCTGCATACACAAATATATAGATCTCTATAAACATATATATGTATATATATGCACATACATATATTTATATGTAATGATCATATCACCTAAAATAGAGGCACACATGTGGGAGACACCAGGGACCTACTTTGGGGAGAAAACATACTCTGTTCCCCTACCATATCTTAAAAGCAGTCTCCTTCCACGGGCTACATAGCTGAAACTATCTGCCTCTTTTAATCTATTTGCCAGAGGGACAATCACTTTCTCTTTTCAGTAGCATCCAGGGGCAAAGTTCTTTTTCACCCACAATTCAGGCACCATGCACTAAGCTGAGTGGTGGAAGATTTCCCTCTTCTTCCCCTGAGAAATAGGGGACAGGGTTTGGTCTGTTTTCATTGTTCTTTTTGGTTACAGGTCTACTGAGTGGAGTCCCTAGACCAAGGAGCTTGAGCCATGGGGACCTTGGAGCCAGGATTCCCAGTGGATGTTGCAACTATCCCAGGGATTACCCTAAGAAACTAGGGTCCTGGGACACAAGCTGGGGGTGGGGGAGAGGGTTGGACTTGGAACTTGGTGGGACTAATCCTATTTAAGAACTAAATTAAGTTGTGAACCTAATCCTCCTTCCTCTCTCCACATGCTGAGGTGATATAATGAATTTATGCCCACACTCAGGTATTAGGGAGGGAATTTTTTGTTTATTCTTGCTATGCTTTCAAAAATAATAATAGTTATTATAAACATTTTTATTTAAAGTTGTGATTTTCAAATTCTATCTTTCATTCCCTCTCTCCCCTCCCCCCTCTCTGAGGCAGTAAGCAATCAGATATAAGAAAGCTTGAATAAAAGAAAAAAAGAAAGAAAGTGAAAAGTAGCATGCTCCAGTCTGTGTTCAATCAACATCAGTTGTTTCTTCGGAAGTGGATATTATCATCTATCATTAATCCTTTGGGATTGTCTTGGACCATTGTATTGATGAGAATAGTTCTTCATCAAGCAATATTGCTGTTGCTGTACATCATTCTCTTGGTTCTGCTCACTTCACAATACATCAGTTCATATAAGTCTTTCCCTGAAATCTCCCTGTTATTTCTTATAGCACAATAATATTCCATCACAATCTTATACCACAGCTTGTTCAGCCATTCCCCCAATTGATGGGCATTCCCTTGATTTCCAATTCTTAGGCACCACAAACAGAACTACTATAAATATTTTTATACAAATAGGTCTTTTTCTCTTTTTTGTTATGTCTTTGGGCTATAAACCTAGCAGTGGTATTGCTGGATCAAAGGGTATGCACGGTATTATAGCCCTTTGGGCAAAGTTCCAAATTGCTCTCCAGAACGTTTGATTAGTTCACAACTCCACCAACAGTGGATTAACTCCCAGCTTTCCCATATCCCTTCCAACATGCAATATTTTTTATTTCTTGTTTTATTTGCCACTCTGATAGGTGTGAGGTGATACCTCAGAGTTGTTTTAATTTGCATTTCTCAAGCTTGCTATACTTTTGGAGTAAATATTCCTTTGTAAAAGCTAAACAAAATGTTAAGTTGTTAAGTGGAACTTGAATGGTTGGACCCAAAAATTAAGTGAACACAATTGATGAGGGCTTGAGCCAATGGTAGAGATGAGGCCCCCTCCCAGTCCCTTAGGAGTACCAGAGAATCCCACGGGAGAAATACAATATACCTGGCATTCAGTTATTAAAAAACAGACATAAACATGTGTCCAGACCTATTACTTCAGCTGATAGGGGAATCGCTTCTCCCAATGCAGAGCAGCTATTGCTTTGGCCCTTATACTCTTAAAGTAGTTGCCTGGAGGGGCAGCTAGGTGGTGCAGTGGATAGAGCAGCAGCCCTGGATTCAGGAGGACCTGAGTTCAAATCTGACCTCAGACACTTAACACTTACTAGCTGTGTGACCCTGGGAAAGTCACTTAACCCCAATTGCCCTGCAAAAACAAAACAAAACATTAAAAAAATTTAGTTGCCCGGGGCAGAGAGGAATTTAGTTAATTGCTCCGAATCACCAAGGTAACCGTCAGAGGCGGAAGTTTTTTTTTAAGTATAAACATTTTTATTTATAATCTGGAGTTCCAATTTTTATCCCTCCTTCCCTCCTGCCCCTCCCCTCTCCCTGAGGTGATAAGCAATCAGATATGGGTTATACATGTTCGATTATGCAAAACATTCCGTTATTAGTCATTTTGTACAAGAAAACTTGGATAAAAGAAAAAAATGAAAGAAAGTGAAAAATATCATGCTTCAGTCTTTTCCATCAAAATCAGTTCTTTCTTTGGAGGTAGATAGTATGTTCCACCAATAGTCATTTGAGGTTGTCGTAAATCATTGTATTATTGAATAGTCATTCACAGTTGTTCATCAAACAACATTCAGAGGCAGGTCTTTCTGACTGAGACCAGTCCTCTATCCACAATGGCATGCTGTCTCTTATATACAGAACAATTCTAGAAACTTATCCCATAGCCTGCTGGATGCTTTGGGTTTTGCACTATACTTGTGATTTCAGTGTGAAGTTCCCTGTGAGGATACTTTATCAATGTAAATCAACACTGGCTCTGTTACCTGGAATCTTAGATTTACCTAGAGCTGAGAGGTAGAGAGGCATCCCAAACTCAGATAAGAATGTATTACACATGGGAAAGGTTCTAAGGATTATTCTCTATCCACTGTGCTAACTACCTTTTGGCCTGAAAGGTGCAAACAGAAATTACATTTGGGCCAGTAACTTGGCCCCCAACTCAAAGTCTCTTCAGTACCATTATGCTCCCTGACAATGTCACCATCTTTCCTGCTCTTGACTTACCCTGCCCCAGATTTCCTTCTAAAAGAATTTGTGTTTAAAGCCCTACATTTCACATCTGTGTAAAACACCCACCCTCAGATGCTCATATTCTCCTCTGTTTTGAAAAGCTGGTTTGGGGAGTAAAGGTTTCTCTTCAGTGGGACTGGGAATACCTGGAAACTCACACCCAGAAGTTCTAGTGTCCTGGGGCTATAGTGACCTGTGATCACCCTTTTGAACAATCCCACTTTACTGTGTTTCTATGTTTATTAGATAGACCTCAAATCCCCAAAGTATAAACTGAGGTTCAAATAGGTGATAAATGCTAGAGACCAAATTCTGTCCTCAAAATACCCTGAACTAAACACTAATGACATTCTCCGGGTATTGTGAGACTCAAATGAGGTAATGGATGTAAAGTACTTTGCAAACCTTAAAAACTATAAATGCAGGGCTGCTAGGTGGCGCAGTGGATAGAACACCAGTCCTAGAGTCAGGAGTACCTGAGTTCAAATCCGACCTCAGACACTTAAAACTTACTAGCTGTGTGACCCTGGGCAAGTCACTTAACCCCAATTGCCTCACTAAAAAAAAAAACCCAAAAACCCAACTATAAATGCTAGTTGTCATTATTTTTTATCATCAGCCTGCAGTCATCAGGTCATTAGTCTACAGATGACTTTATTTCATGGGCCTTTTACTGAAGTCTTGCTGGGCTTAAGCAATGTTTATAGAGTCATACAGGAGTATGATGGTAAATGATTAACTCTGGGGAAAACAATGTAAGCACACATACTTTCAAGTTTAATCTGCATTATTAACACTTTCTTAAGGCTAGGCAAACAGGAAACAATAAATTGAGCCCTGATTTGTAGTGATTGCTCATTTCTGAGGTATAAATGCTCACCCTGAAAATTTAACAATCAGTTCTCTAAGCTGGTTAAAGCTGGCTCCAGTACACTGTTCTCTCCCTATAGCTTTCCTCTAACATGCTAGTGGCCCACTGCAGAGTGTTTGTGTGGTCTCCATTTCTACTCCTTTAATCAGAAAGTAAATAAACACAACTTGCCACTTCCCAGAACTCACACCTAAAGAAAGCCTCTCCCATTGCTATGGTCAGCTACTTTTGCTCCAACGATTACTTGGTCATTCACCTAGTATACCCGAGTCCTGGTTAAGTGTGGCTAGAGAGAGAGGGAGTGTGTGTGTGTGTGTGTGTGTGTGTGTGTGTGTGTGTGTATCCTGCGGATGGAAGAGAGATTGTAGGAAGTAATCATTTGTCCTAAGTGCAATTCAGAAGATGGTTTGGGGTGGTGGTGTTATGACTGGAATCCACCCCTCTTGTCCTCCCTTATACAGTGTTTCTTCAACATTATCACTTCTTGATTCTTGACTCTTCCTTTGTCTTCTCTTTAGTAACCTCCTCACTGCCTTTGACTGGAGGATGGGAAGACCTAGAAAAATAAGACTAGATCACTGGTTAGTTAGGTCTGAACATATTGCTCTCACTTCTCTTTTGATAGATAACATGATTAGCCAACTCTTCTCCTGCTCTATGGATTCCAGCTATATCACCAACAGGCTTGCCTATGATTGACATACTCAGATCCTCTCACCCAACAGACTGTTGTGGTATTCTATCATTTTTCAGCCACCCCCATGGCAATCTCCCTGTGCCAGATCTAGGGTGTCCCAATCTGATACCAAGGGGTATGTACCCACCTCTGCTAATACCTGTTTTGCTTCCCATATGAACTTGGCTCTGTTTTATCCCTGGGGAGGTTTTTGTTTTTGTTTCTTTTTTCTTGAACATGAGTTGGGAAACAACACTCAAGTATATGGAAACCACTAAGGATAACAAAATTCTATCATAGAAACAGAGATGGTATGAGTTAAATAGACTAACAGGCGATCAGAACAGGAATAGTCTAGGTCAGCAGTTCTCAAATTTTTTGGTCTCAGGACCCCTTTATGTTGTCAGAATGATTGAGGACTTCGAAAGAAGTTTTTTTTTTGTTTACGTGTTATGTCTATCAAAATATCAACTATTGGGGGCAGCTAGATGGCGCAGTGGTTAAGCACCGGCCCTGGATTCAGGAGTACCTGAGTTCAAATCCGGCCTCAGACACTTGACACTTACTGGCTGTGTGACCATGGGCAAGTCACTTTACCCCCGTTGCCTGCAAAAAAAAAAAAAAATTATAAAAAAAAATATCAACTATTTGCTATGTTATCACTGAAAACTGATAAATTGTTAAAATATTTATTTAATTCATTTTAAAATGACAATAATAAACTTATTACATTTTAACATAAGTAATATATTTTAATGAAAAAACTGTTTTTTCCAAAAGAAAAAAAAATTAGTGAGAAATATTGAATTGATTTACATAATTTTGCAAATCTGTTTCATGCCTGAATAACAGAAGACATCTACATCCTCATATCCTGCTTCTGCCGTCAATGTGTTGTGATATGTTAGTTGACACATATGAAAAAAAATATGGCCTCTTATAGCTATTTAGTTATTAAAAGGAGAAGTACCTTAATAGGGAAGGGAAGGGAACGAACATTTATTAAGTGCCAACTATGTCCCTGGTTCCTGGTTGTTGTCCTTTGTGCTCAAAGAGAACCAAAATGGCATCACTATGTTGGGATCAAGGTACAGTGTGTCTGACACTGACTGATCAGACCAACATGAGCTCAGAAGGCTCTACTATAGGTCAGGCACAAATTGTCCACGTGAACAGTAGGGGTGAACACGTCTCTAAATTTACTCATCTCACATTTCTTTGGAGCTACCATAATTCTGCTTTGCTCAGAAAAAGCATAGTACCTACCTTGATGCAGACATGCCATACTGGGGAGATCCTGTGCCCAGTGTCTCCCATATCTGAGAATCAATTCAAAAGTTTTTCAGAGAGACCTTCAGAGTGTTTTTTCTATCATTTCTTCTGATCACCATGCGAGCACTTGCCTTGTGTGAGTCCTCCATAAAATAGCCCTTTAGGCAAATGCACATTTGGCATTCAAATACCATGGCCAGCCCATTGGAATCACACTCTCTGCAGTAGAGTTTGAATGTTTGGCAGTTCAACTGTAGAAAAGATCTGTGTCTGATACCTTATCTTGCCAGGTGATTTTCAGAAATTTCCTAAAACAATTCAAATAGAAATGATACCATTTCCTGGCATGGTATTGTTATACTCATTGAGGTCAGCACAATGGCTCTTTAGACCTTCAGTTTGGTAGGCAGCCTTCTATCCCACCCTTTCTTTCTTGTTTTCTTCCTTCCTTCCTTCCTTCCTTCCTTCCTTCCTTCCTTCCTTCCTTCCTTCCTTCCTTCCTTCCTTCCTTTCTCTCTCTCTCTCTGTCTCTCTCTCTGTCTCTCTCTCTCTCTGTCTCTCTCTCTCTCTGTCTCTGTCTCTGTCTCTCTCTGTCTCTCTCTCTCTCTTTCTTTTTTGGGGCAATGAGGGTTAAGTGACTTGCCCAGAATCACACAGCTAGTAAATGTCAAGTGTCTGAGGTCAGATTTTAACTCAGGTCTTCCTGAATCCAGGGCCAGTGCTTTGTCCACTGTGCCACCTAGCTGCCCTTCCCACCCTTTCTTTTATGGCCTGCTAAACATTGAGCTAGATCAGGCAAAGCATGTATCAACCACATTATCAATGTGCATATCTCTGGAAAGTATACTGCTAAAGTAAGTTTGCTTATCCACAGCATTCAAAATTTCTCCATCTACTGTAAATTTTGGTTCCTCATATGGATGATGTGGTGCTGGCTGGTGAAGAACTTTTCTTGTTTTCTTGTTGTTAATTGTTGGGCCAAAATTGGCACAAGTAGCAAAGAATTGATCCATACTCTTTTGAATCTCAGCCTCAGAGGCTGCACTGAGTGCACAATCATCTGAAAACAATAAGCTGAATACCAACTCTTCCTCTACTTTAGTCTTGGCTTATAACCTTTTCAGATTAAATAATTTACCATCAATATAGTAGCTGACTTTGAGACTGTGTTTGTCCTCATTGAGGCATCTAACAACATCACTGAAAACATCAAACTAAAAAGCATGAGAACAAGCACACAGCCCTTCTTCATTCCACTGGTGACTAGGAGAGCATGAAGAACATTGTCAATTATCTAGAACCCTTGCAAGCATTCTGTCATAAAACTGATGTACAATACTGATCAACTTCTCTAGGCAACCAAATTTTGCCATGATCTTTTGCAAGCCCATATGATCGATAGTATCAAAGGCCTTAGTGAGGTTGAAACATTGTGTACAGACTTCTGTTCTGCTCCTGACATTTGTCTTGGAATTGTTGGGCAGGAAATGCCATATCAACCATTTTTTGACTCTTTCTGAAGCCATGCTAGCTCTTGGGTAGATGACCATCTTCCAGGTGAAGAATCAGCCTATTAAGGAGGACTCAGGCAAGAATTTTGCTGGCAATGACTAAGAGAGAGACCACCCTCCTCCCCACAACCTGTGATTGACGCAAGACAACCTATTTTCATTTCCTTTATGGAGATGGACAATGGAGGTATCTTTGAACTCTTGGAGTATAACTTCCTCTTGCCATATAGCCTAGACAATTTCAGTCAGCTTTTGTATGAGCAGTGGATCCCTTGCCTTGTAAATCTCAGCTGGGATAAAATCAGTACCAGGTGCTTTGCCACACAAGAAAAGCCTAATGGAATTCAAAACCTCTTCTTCAATTGGAAGTTTGGTTAGAGAGGGATTGACTTCAACCTGAGCTATGTGGCTAGTGATTAAAGCATTGGTTGAAGATGGTCTGTTGAGAGCCCTATGGAAGTGTTTGGCCTGTCTCTTCAGGATCATATCTTTATCTCTAATCAATGTGATTCCATCCATGCTGAGTAGTTGAGATGTACCATAAGTCTCTGGCCCATAAATAGCCTCTAGGGTGTAATAAAAGCACTTTGGATTGTTACTGTAAGAATAAAACTATATTTTATCTGCTTTCTTGCTGAGTGAAGAATCTGTATCTTATTAAGCTTTGCATGACTTTACTTTCGATGGAATTAAATGATGCCTTCTTAGAGATGGATGAACTGTTTTGCTGATAAAGCCTATAGAGTTCTCATTTTTGTTTAGCAGCTTCTGAATTTCCACATCGTTTTCATCAAATAAATATTGATGTTTCCAAGTGTTCTAGTCCAGATGAGTGAATGCAGTGCTGTATACCAAATCTCTAAAAACTGCCCATTCTCTTTCTGCTCCACTGTTGCCAGCCATATGTTGGCTTAGATTTTCCTCCAAGTTAGCAGCAAATTTGAGTACCAATGGAGAAGGGTTCTAATCTATTGATATTAAATCTTGCAGTGTTCATCTTACCTTGGGACTGCTGCTTTTATTGAATGTGAATATTTACCTTGCAAAAGGTAAGTCTATAATTGGTCCAGCACTCTGCCACACATCACCTTTGTCACTTTCACATCCTGTCTGTCTCTTCCCCTTATGATGACACAATCTATTAAATGCCACATTTGCTGTGAGGGTGCATCCATGAAGTATTATTGAGTTTAGGTAAATGGAAGACAATGTTGGTGATGAGAAGGTCATGAGATGCACAAGCCTTCAGTAGTAAGCGACCATTGTTGTTACTGTTTCTGACTCCATTCCTTTCCAAAACTCCTTGCCATGTCTGATAGTCTATATCTCCTCTGTCATTAATGTCACCCAGAATCACAAGCTTGTCCTCTTTAATAATCAAATATCATTGATGATGAGGGTCTCCAGGTCTTCAAATTTTTTTTCTTTGACCACACCAGGGTTTGTCATGGTGGGAGCATATGCACTAATGATAATGACACGGTCTTTTCCTGAAAGTGGCAATCACATTGTCATGAACCTGTCATTCACTCCTTTTGGGAGTCTTACAAGTTTGTTGTTTAGCTTAGATTTGATTGCAAAACCTACACCAGCTTCACAGCTCTCCTCATCATAGTGATCACTCCAGAAAAACATGTATCCAGCTCTGGCTTTGGTAAGCTGGCCTTCATTTGCCAGCATTGTTTCATACAAGGCCGTAATTTGAATGTGATACTTGCTGATTTCTCTCACAACAAGAGTCACTCATCTTTCAGGTCTACTGGATTTCTTGTTGTCCTCAAGCATGCTTCAAATTCCATGTATCAATGGTGAGAGCAATCATCTTTGCAAAAGTTTTTGTACATTTTTTTTGTGTTTTAACTGCAGGGATTCCATCTCCCCCTCCCCTACTCCTGCCATAGTAAGAAGGCCAGGGTTAGGTTTGGTGAAGCAAACAATTTTTAGGGCACCTCTTCTAGATCCTTCCTCATGCCAGGAGATGAGCAGTGCGGTCTTTTTATAAAGCTGCTCAGACACTCAGAGGGATACAGAATCTCCCTGCTGCTTCAGTCTACTGAGAAAAGGATCCTCTCCCCTGGGCCACCTCTAACCAAGCTCTAAATTCATCACAGTGCCTACTTCCACCACCTTAATTGCCCATTGGAATAAATTGTTTTCACCTACCCATTCCACTTCACATTCTTGGGGTATACCCCCCAACTCACCAGTGGGGGTTTAGCCTATTTGCCAGAATGGTTTACTAGACTGTGGCCACTGTGGATGCTACAGCTTCTTGGAACTATAGGCAAGAGTTGGGAGGCAGGTGGACACTAAAGGTGGAAAGCAGCCCTGAAAAAGGGCTTAGCAGCCCTCACACCAGAGGTACTAGTCTTCCCTTCCATATACTCCACTATGTCCTAGGCATTTCAGAAAGCACTTTACAAATTTATCTCATTTAATCCTCGCAACAACCTTGTGATGTGGGTTCTATTATTACCCTCATTTTACAGATGAGGAAACTGAGGCAAACAGATATTAAGTGACTTGCCTAGGATCACACAGGTAGTAAGTGTTTGAGGCCAGATTTGAACTCAGGTCTTCCTGATTCCAGGTCCATTGCTATATACCATGCTATTTACCTGCCTAATAACAATATTATGAAAATAACTTTGACCTTGTAGAGCCCCTGAAAGAGTTCTGGGGATTCTGGGAGTCTGCAGGCCACACTTTGAGAACCACTGGTCTAGTCTGATCTCTTGATTTTACAGATATGGAAACTGAGGCTCAGAAAGTTGAAGTAACTTGTTCAACAAATCAGGGCTTGTGTTAGCAGACTTGGGATTTGAACCCAGTATAATGTTATCTCCATTATGCCATACTTTTCTTTCCTTCCTGCAGAATAGAATAAGTTTTTTTTTTCCCTTCAAAAAGCCTGTCATAGCAGAAAAGCCTTGGACCTGTAGTGAGGAAGACCTCTGTTCCAATCTTGCCTCAGAAACTAGCAGCGTGCCCCTAGGCCAATCACTTACTCTCTCTGTGCATCAGTCCACTCATCTGTAAAAGGAGGGGGTTGGGCTCAGTGGGCCCACAGCTCCCTTCCAACTTTAAATGGCTCTTATTTACATAAATGAAAAAGCTTTAATGATGTTTCCTTAATTGGAGAAGATGCTATTGTGATGAAAAGAGAATTAAATTTAGAATCAAAAGATCTGGATTTGAATCTGAGCCTTAGTTAGTTCTATAAAATGTGAGTGATAATATTTTCATTTACATATACCCCATATGTAACCCTCGAAGTGTCAACTAAATGAGTAATTCTTTAGTACTTTCTCTTCAGGGTGGTCCTGAGGATCAAATGACATCACATACATGTAAACTACTTTGCAAATGATAAACTGTTATATAATTGTCAGTTGTTGCTATTATTATTTCTATTAATTTGTTGTTTTTCAGTCATTTTCATTTGTGTCTGATTCTTTGTGACCCTATATGGAGTTTTCTTGGCAAAGATACTAGAGTGGTTTGCCATTTCCTTCTCCAGCTTATTTTACAGATGAGGAAACTGAGGCAAACAGGGTTAAGTAACGTATCCAGGGTCAAATGGCTAATAAGTGTCTGAGGCTGGATTTGAACTCAGGAAGAGTCTTCTTGACTTCAGGCCTTGTGCTCTATTCACTGTGCTACGTAGCTGCCCCTGAGGTAAGTCTATTGTAGTGGATAAAGAATGCTCAGGAAGGTCATAATGTCAAGAATACTGCAATTAAATTCCCTTTCTCACACTTACTAGCTATGGAAGCCTGAAAAGCCTCTTAAATTCTCTGTGACTCAAGAAATTCTCTGGCACTTAATCTATTAGGCCATGCATTGAGTTTTGATCTCTCTTAGTGGAAGGAGTTCCCATACTGAGAGCTCATTGTATTGAAGAAATCACAGATCCTTCCTGAATTTCTGTATTATTAATTTAGTGGCCTTTCCAAAAGATAAAGGAATAGAAGGTATTATAAACTATCAGTGGAAAGAAAAACAAACACCTAAGGTATATTTTCTTAACTCCCTATCATTCTCAGTTCTTCCCACTGCCAGGGAAAGAAAGGAAGGAAGGAAGGAAAACACAACTGTTTTGAATGACCTGTGAAGGGCTGATCCCCATGGATTTCTGTCAGGGAGAGAGGCCAGAGCTCTTTCCCTCCCTCCTGAATGTGCAGTCTGCTTCCCCTACACGTGTCCTTCGCCATGTGGCTTGGGTCAGAGCCATGGGACAAGGAAGGAGCAGAGCCAGGGTGGCTGTTGCTATAGTGATTCTGATCTTTGGTCCAGGGCCCTGGAGCGAGGCTGTCTCTACTGTATGTCTGGGGGCAGTGCAGGGTGAGTCAGCCAGGAGTGACTATACATCCTCTCACAAAAAAACCCGAAGCAGAGGGAAGCTGCCCTCCCTTCAGCAGCCTGGCAGACATGCTGTTGGACCAACAGGAGCTTGACCAGGAGATTCAGGTTCCTGTGATCTGGCAAGTTGTGTCCATTAGGGAGAGGGAAAAAATACTAGCTTTTATTTCAGAAAGGCTAATTTGAAAACATTGGGAAATAGTCTCTGTGACTATCAGTTCTTGAGAATTTTATCAAAATTCCAGTGCCCTTTCCTCTGCAATCTAGTATCACTGCATGGCTAGAAGTGTGGACTTCGTGAGTGATCACAGACACAAATGAAGGTTAGAAGATTCAGTCTTTCTGCAGAAAAATTCCTTCTGCAGTGTGTGTAAATTGGCTCTCAGACCCTTTTTCCACCACAAAGAGACTGACTGGGTCTCTATTCCTTTTGTCATATATACACGTCAAATGTGCATTTTCCTTGGACAAATTCAGCTGCATCAGACATCTATCATCTAAATGAATTTACTGATCAGGAAAATGAACTGTTAATAGCCATGGAAATTTTCCTCACAGGTTAGCAAGTCCTGGCCTCCACTGTCTTGGATACTGGAATCCTGAACTCTCTCTGATTGGTAGCTTTTTAAACTACACCATGATGGATGATGATGAGACTCAAGTGGAATTTACAGATGGTGCGCCAGCAGTGATATGGGTGATGCAGTCTCATTAACTGACAAAAAAGCACTTCAGAGTTTTCAGTGGATAGAAAAAAATATCACAGCATCATTTTAATACTTAGACATTCTATTTTAATGAAAATATACCTTAGCACAAATGGGAAATAGATGAAAATATTATATATTTATCATTCAGGAATCAGTACTCAAATTCATACTCTATGTATTTACCTATGAAATCCTTTGTGGAGATTCATTTAGTCTTTTTTTTTTAATCTTGAATGTGTAAATCTTTAGGCTATCAATTGTTATATCTTTATGGTTCTTCTTACAGAAGGTGATGGTGGACTATTATGAGCAGTGTCCCCTTAAATACCCACAAAAAGCAATGGAGAGAAAAACCATTCCAGGAGTATCATCTATAGATAGAGGAGGATAATAAAAAGAAGAAAAATGATTCAGATCTGTCAACAATTCTGCTGAAATGATTTCTTCATCAATGTCAATGGAACCACTACTTTTGGACCTTAACACTTCAATTTCCAATGTGCTAAAGTAGAAAACAGAAATGGTATGAAGCAAGACAAAGACAGGAAGAACAGAGAAATCAAATGAAATTTACATAGAAGAATCTGTGCAAGTGACTTTTTAAAAAAGCAATGAGGGATTGAATCTCATGATATCAGAAAAAGAGTGGTTGATAGTGAACAAGCAGTAAAGTCACATTAGGTATTAGCACAGAGGGGGAAAGTTATGGAGAGAGCATTAATAACCATTTATCAATATAAGATCTTTATGAGAATAATCTATATACATATTAAAGGCACGCGTGATAAAAATGTGAAAAGCTGACAAGAAGGCTTTCAGAAATGAAATTCAACATTAGATCACATCTATACATAGAATTGACTGAAAAGTGGAAAGAATACAATATCCCACTGTGCCTATTGTTTCCTTATTATAAAAGAACATTTTATTTATAGAGCACATAATTCCTGGAGCAAAATAGAACATCAAAGGTTCTTTTTCCAACAAGATGCCTCCTATGCATATGTTAAGATAATAATAATAATAGTAATAATAACAATAGCTAACATTTATATAGCACTTACTATGTGCCATGTACTATGCTAAGCACTCATTAAAAATTCCTAAATAAAAATGATACTCTGATCAATATCAAGTGAGGAATAAACAAGGAAGAAATGTGATCACCAAAGGTATTTGCTACTGTCATGGAGGATGTCTAATGAAGAGTCCAAATGCAAGAAAGAATAACTATAGATGTTTGTACTTAAAAAGTGATATTTTAATATTTGTATGAAGTTCCAGGATATTAAAGAGTTTTGTAAATAAGACCTACAACAACTTCAAAGAATTGAGAGTAAGGTAACTATCCATGATGATGATAATGATTACTGAACAGAAGAAGGACTACAATGATCATTAGAAGAGATGTGAAAGGACCTTCAGGCTGAACTCAAGCACTTTGAAAATCTGAGGATTCATAGTGGAGAGAAGCCCTATAAATGTAATGATTGTGAGATGGCCTTCAGTCCAGTCACATTTTATTAAACATCAGAGAATTCATACAACAGAGAAACTTGATGAATGCGATCAATGCTGAAAAACTTTGAGACATAACTGCCAACTTGCTGTGTATCAGGGAATTCATATTAGAGAGAATAAGCTCTCCTCATGGGAGCAAGGTATCTTAGTTCAACCAAGAGAAAGATTCTGATCTCAACTAAGGGAAAATTCACCAAAGTCTATGGGGAAGGAAGCTAGAGATCACATTGAAGAGTCTTCTTCCCCTACATGTTTGGAAGATAGTCATTCTCTTTCTCCTCCCTGGAGTTATCGATCTTAAAAAAGAATTTGAAACCATAAGTGTCTGTAAAAAAAAAAAGGAAGAAGAGGGGCATCTAGGTGGCACAGTGGATAAGGCACTGGCCCTGGATTCAGGAGGACTTGAGTTCAAATCCGGCCTCAGACACTTGACATTTACTAGTTGTGTGACCTTGGGTAAGTCACTTAACCCTCAATGCCCTAAAAAAAAAAGAAGAATGTCTCTTCTCTCCAAAAGCTCTCATTCCACCTCTACCCTTCACGAAAGCATACATTGTTAAATGAGTATTCTATCAGTTAGGAGAATCTCATCAGAAATGCTCCAGGCTTCACCAGAAATATGGGTTACATATAATTAAAATATTTATGAATTAATATGATAAAACTACTTTATAGTTATTAAAAATCTTCATCAGGCTATTTTGTATCATTTATTAAATTATTTTTATATAGGCTAAGATTTTTGGTGGTTAATTAATTTTAAAAAGTCACCTTCATTAGAAAGTGTCTCTAAAGATGATGGTTACTTTTGAATTAATTGAATGTCAATTCTAGTTCATACAAGGCTTATCTAAGATACTTATTGAAAGAGAAGGAGCAAGTTTGGAGTGAACTTTTCCCCAGAAACATTTTTTTAACATAGAGATGAAGAAGTGTTCAGGTACAGAAAACTTTTGGAATTGGAAGTGATACTCACCCTATTGATAACAAAACATAAATAGGAGTGTCATGTTTTCTGCTTCTATAATTGAAAAATTAGACGACTAGGAGGGGAAAACCAGAGAGAAGCCTAATCTTGCTCCCATTTACAGTGTCTTTCTGTTTTGTTTTGGTTTTTTTTTGCAGGGCAATGAGGGTTAAGTGACTTGCCCAGGGTCACACAGCTAGTAAGTGTCAAGTGTCTGAGGCCGGATTTGAACTCAGGTTCTCCTGAATCCAGGGCCGGTGCTTTACCAGTGCGCCATCTAGCTGCCCCTACAGTGTCTTTCTTATGCAGGTTGAGACAGGGTTGTTGAAGTGGAAAGTTCAGTAGTGAGAGTCCACCAGCCCCCAGCTGAATAACAAATCTCATGAGAATCAGAAGGCTAACTAAAGAAGTTAAATATCTACTGACTCCAAAGGAAAAATAATCAGCAGGAACTTTAAGACTTGTTATAATTCTGTCCAATCTTATCTAGGGATCTAGGACTGAGTATTGCATAATACCAGCTAAAGTCTATTGACTAAGAACAAAAAAGAAAAAAAAAAATGTTGCCTGAAGGTTCCTAACCAAGTCAAAGTTAGAGGTGTCAGTGTCATACTGAAGGGGGGTGCAAGTGGGGGCAGTGCAGTGAGGGTAGAGACACAGGAAATGCTGGCCTGAAGCACCACAGACAGAAGCAGTAGTTTGGAACAGAATCAGAGTTCAAAGAACGAGCAAAGAAAGGTGACCTCACAGTGGGAAAAGAGGTCAGACTGACAGGTGTGATGTCAAGATTACAATGGACACAAATTGCTTCACTCAGTACCTTGTGGGCATATACTTCCTTTTAAGCTTGGTTTCATAAAGCTCTTCATTACTTTCTGTTATTGTTCTGTTGTTTTTCAGTCATGTCCTACTTTTTGTGACTCCATTTGGGGTTTTCTTGGCAATGATACTGGAATGGTTTGCCATTTCCTTCTCCTGATTGTTTTACAGATGAGAAACTGAGGCAAACAGTTAAGTCACTCGCCCAGTCACTCACACAATTACTGTCTGAGGCTGAATTTGAGCTCATGAAGATGAATCTTCCTGATTCCAAGCCCAGTGCTCTATTCCCTTCACCACCTAATTGCCCTTACTTTCTAGCTTCCTCTAAATTAACACAACTGGATATCCTCTATCTAATGTCAGCAACATTACTATCTCAGTGATTTCTAGAATATGGTGCATATCACTTCATGCAACCTTAAGGTCTAGACTCATGTATATATTCCACTATGGACTTGAACTTTGTAGAATGAGTTGTAAAATAATAGTCTAAGATCTACAGATAAGATTAGTATTGAAATAGAAAGTCAGAAAGTATAACATCTAACACTTAATGAGAAAAGTACCTCATTATATTCAGTTATTTTCTTTAAAAAAATGCTTATATAACCCATGACTCAAAACTCATTTGCCTAAGACTTTCTTCACTGATGGAAATTTATTACTGAATACAACATGCATGCATGAGAGGTGAAGTTGGCAAGAGCTTGGAAGAAAAGAGATCTTCGTCTTTTGGCTTCTAGTTTTGAGAAAGAAGATATGTGGTTCTAGATTCTTTTCAGGTTCTTGAATGAAGTGAAAGACTTCCAGAAGAAGCCAGCTCCTCAGTCATGTCATACACAGCCTGCTGCACTAGAAACTTGCAACAACTTCCCCTTTTGTGAGATATGGGACTCTTTCTCTTGGTTGAGCTGAGTTATCTTGAGAGCTCATCAACTTTATATGTTGACTGACAAATTCATACTTGTACATATTCTCTGATTTCTATTTATCATTTGATTATACAAAGAGATTTAGATACTATTCACCTAATACTTTTTCGTGTAACTGGCATTTGGAACCAGAATCACAGGACTTCCTTTAGAAGTGATTTCAGGGGCCCCATAGTCTCCAATTCATATCTGATTAAGGATTTTCTGTACAACATACCTGAAAAATTACCATCCATCCTTTGCTTAGTGACCTTAAGTGAGGAGAATACCCTGTCTTGTAAGAAACTTTTGAATATATTTAACAGAAGTTTTTCCTTATATCAAACCTAAATTTGCCTCTTTGCAACTTCCTCCCACTGTTCCTAGTTCTGCTTTTCGGGGACAAGCAGAAGAAATCTAGTGCCTTCTCCATTTGACTGAATCAATTCAGATATTTGAAAGCAGCTATCATATGTTCACTAATTCTTTTGTTTGTTTGTTTCAAGTTAAACATCCCCAGTTCTATTTATCTAGCCCTAACCTCTCTCCTGAGCTCCAGTCTTACAACTCCAATTGTCTATTGCACATCTTGAACTGGATGTCCCATAGACATCTTAAACTTAACATGTCCAAAACTGAACTCATTACCTTTCCCATGAAAATAACTCTCCCTTCTTAACATCTCAAATACTGCAGAAGGCACCACCAATCTTGCAGTCATTCAGATGAACAATTTAGGTGTCCTTGATTCCTAATCTCTCTCACTCCCATACGCAATCCATTGCCAACTCATGTCATTTCTACCTTTGCATCATCTCTCATGTATGCCCTCTTCTCTCCTCTGATGCTGACCTTCATCACCTCACACCTGGACTATTGCAATAGCCTACTGATTGGTTTCTTTGCTTCAAGTCTCTCCCCATTCCAGTCTATATTCTACTCACCTATCAGAATGACCTTCCTAAGGTGCATGCAGGCAGACCATGTCACCCCTCTTCACTCAATAGATTCCACTAGCTCCCTATTTCCTTTAGGACAAAATATTAAATAGTCTTTTGGGCTTTAAAGTGTTTCTCAACTTTTCTGAGCTTCTAATCTTCTCACACTTTACTGCCCTCACATATTATATGATCAGTGACACTGGTCATCTTGCTGTTCTCACAGGACACTCCATCTCCTGACTGCATTTTCACTGGCCATTCCCTCATGCTGGTAATGCACATCCATCGCCTGGCTTCCCTGGCTGCTTTCAGATCTTGGCTAAAGTCCATCCTTCTAGGGGGCAGCTAAGTGGCAGCTAGGTGGCACAGTGGATAAAGCACTGGCCCTGGATTCAGGAGGACTTGAGTTCAAATCCAGCTTCAGACATTTCAGACTAGTTGTGTGACCCTGGGCAAGTCACTTAAACCTCATTGCCCCTGAAAAAATCTAATAAAGTCTGTCCTTCTACAAGAAGCCTTTCCCAATCCTCCTCAAGCTTAGTACCTTCCCTCTGAGATAACTTATTCTTCAAATTAATGTAATATTATAAATCCCCAATTTATCCCATACATATCTTGTTTATACCTAGTTGTTCTCATGTTGTCTCCCTATTAACCAATCATTCAGTACACGTAAAGTGCCAGGCATTATGCTAGAATGTGAACTCCTTGAGGATAGGAACTGATTTTTTGTTTGTTTTTGTGTTTTTGCTTTTCTTTATATCCCTAGTGCTTAGCATAGTGTCTGGCACATAGTCAATGCTTATTAAATGCTCATCCATTGGCTCTCCCCATTTCCTCCAACTGATCCTAATGGATCATGAACTTGAGGTCTTTTACTTTCCTTGTTGTCCTCCTCTGGTCAAAGCTCTTCCTAAAATGCGGAACCCAAAATGTTATGTACTAGGCACTGAGATCCTTGAGGGCAGGGACTGGATTTTTTTATTTATTTGGTTTTTTGCTTTTCTTTGTAACCCTGATGCTTAACATAGTGTCTGGCTAAGTAGTTTCCAGTTATAACCTGATCTAGGCTGAGTACAGTAAGTCTATTGCATCCTTATTCCTGGATACTCTGCATCTTTTAACAGCTTAAGACTACATTAATTATCTCACATACCTTTTCCCACTGTTCCCTCAAAATGCATTTGTAGCCTACTAAAGCCTCCAGATCTTTTTGAACTGCTCTCTAGTTAAACATATCCCATCTTGAGCTTGAAAATTTCATTTTTTAATGCTAAAAGTAAGATTTTAATTTTTCCATATTAAATTTTGTCATATAGGACACAAAAGGAAAGACTGTGGAATAAATTGGTTCTCACTATAATTTCCAATCCCTGGAGGTAGCTAGGTGGTACAGTGGATAGAGCACTGATCCTGGATTCAGGAGGACCTGAGCTCAAATCCAATCTCAAATGCTTGACACTTACTAGCTATGTGAGCCTGGGCAAGTCACTTAACCCTCATTGCCCTGCAAAAAAAAAATTCCAATACCTATCTTCTAAAATGAACAATGTGACCCAAGTAAAAATTCATTTAAAAAAAGAGATGGGAAAATACCTTCATCCAAGGGTAAAGATTTGTTTAATAAGAGTGGAGAACTAAGGTGAAGAATTTAGTTCCATAGCTTGGCCAACTTTGTTGACTTCTGTCTCTCCCTGCTCTGGAGTGGCTCTTGCTTGAAAAAATATTGAACTCACTCAGTCCCCCTACCAGACAGGTAGAAAACTATGTCAGGGTAGACCTAGCACTGCAAAGCTGATTTTCCATACTGAGGAAAAGGGGGGAGGGTTTAAATGTAGCTACATTTATCTACTTAGGAAACCAGCTGGACACCCCCTCAATCCTCAGGACAAGGAGGGTTTTTAAATCACCCATCCCTGGAGTTCTGGACAGGGTAAAACACCATAACAATGGTTAAGAGGGAAAACTGTGGATACCTAATACAATTCAATCTGATTGGAGGTGAAGGGATGTGTCTCAAGAAGGCTGGGAGAGGAAGTATGGAGAAAAGCATAACCCATAAACAGAAAAGGCAGCTATTAAAAAAGAAGGCAAGAAAGGGGGAAGACATCAATTAATCAACCAACATGCATTTATTAAGCTCTTACTGTGTACCGGGCACTGGGGATACAAAGACAAACAATGAAACAGTCCCTGCCCTCAAGGAGTTTACCTCCTATATTGGAGACAACATGTATATATAAATATTATATACAGGGTGGATCAAAAGTCACAAATATTTAATAACTCCTTTATTTCTTGTTTTTAATTTATATTACCATAGTATCATATATAGACAGTATATATAGGAAATTAATTTCTATTACTTGTAAAAAAATAAAATTTTATAAATGCAAAAAATAATTCTCAAAAAGTTATTAAAACATTAGACCCCTTCATGATTTTTGGCCCACTTCGTACAAAATTTTAAAAATTGGAGGAAGAGTCACTAACAGCTGCTGTGATTGAGAAAGGCCTTATGTACAGAATGATACTTGTTCAGGCAAATTGGAAAAATACAAAACACAAGGAAGAAGTATTAAGCAATGATGGAGGAAGGGATAGGGATAGGATAAGTCCTATGATTATTTCATTAGTAAAAGAAACTCCCTCAGTCAGTGCAGGTTGGCACCTTTTCTTCATTGTATGGGCTGAGTTATCTATAACACTGAGAGATTAAGTGATATACACAAGGTCAAAAAGCCAGCATATCATAGGCAATACTTGAACACAGGCAATTTAAAATATACAAGAGGCACTCTCCCCAATAGGAGGATTTGAAAAAAAGAAAGGCAGATCTGTAACTTTCAAATACAGATTGTATTTTTAGAGCTGGAAGGAACTTTTAGAAACCATTTAATCCGACACTCTCATTTTACAGATGAGAGGCTAAGTGACTTTCACAAATTTATACAGATAGTAATAAGAGGGAGGGCTGGGATTCAAACCTAAGGCCCCTTTAACTCCAAACCCAGAACACTCTCCACTGTACCACACTGCCCTTCAATGTAGGGGAAAATTTTTGCCAGAGTTCTTCTCTGGGATGGGAGAAGGAAGAATAAAAATAAATAAATGAGAAGGAAGAAAGATAACAATTTAAGTAAATTCAACAAATTTGGAACAAGGCAGGGAAGTAGGGAAGGGCATGGAGAGAGCCTGTGGGATCAAATGAGTATAGGCAAAATTAATTATAGGGGACAAAGGTTGACTTCCAAAAGAAGAGGGTGGAGAATTGATATAGAAGAATTAAAAGTCTTTGCATATACCTCCCCAAATAAGGAAATGTGAAAAGACAAAATACACACATCTTTTACAGACCATAAAAAAATAATGTAATTAATATAGGGAATGCTAGTAAAAGATAGAGACTTAAATGGAAATTTAGTAATGATATCCTGTATAATGACTTGGCTAAAGAACAAATTATAGAAACAATAGCTATGTAAAAATAGAATGGTAACAATGAGATAACATGCCAATTTTTTTGGAATCAAGTTAAAGTAGCCCCTAGAGGAAAAATTTTATCTCTGCAAATATATAGTAACAAAGTAAAAGAAGAGAGGCTTAATAAACTAAGCATGCATTTTTTTATTTTACTTTTTAATTTTATTTTTAATTCTGGAATAAAAGAAGTATTTCCATACCACTGCAATAAAAACGATTATTGCACACAAAACTGCAAATCTACTATGCACAACTGCTATTCCTTTCAAATATACAGTAAAATTATATGTAAATTTCTTTTTATAAGCATGCAATTTTAAAGGAAAGTAGTAAATAAACAAATATATGAAGCCAAAACAAAAATAAAAGAACTATATCTTACAAATTCAAGGAGAAACAGATAAAATTGAAAACAAAAGGTTATAGATGTGACAAGTAAAACTAAGAGCTATTTCAGAAAAGATAACCAAAGTTGAGCAACTCTTTGTTAATAGGAGAAAGAATGATATTGAGTGAGCAAAACAAAAAGTGAATGAGATGAATTCACAATGAACAGAGAGGGAATAAAAAAATTATTAAAAATAAAAACTTAAAATAAGAACCTACAAAAATTTAAATGTTCATATTAAGGAAACAGGAACTACATATATTAATCAATCCTGAAGTAAACATTTAGCAAGATATCAATCTAAAATGTCAAACAGAAAAAAACAACACAGTATATATAGATGGTAAACCACAAGTAAATTGTGCCAAATATTTAAAGAGGAATCAATATCTACGTCACAAAAATTATTCTCAACAATCGAGAAAAGAGACAAGGTAAACTATTTTTGAGACAAATATGATCCTGATCCCAAACTGGACAATTATAAAGCTGAGAACAAGAATCGCTAGAGTACAACCTTACTAATATGAATATTGAAGCAAAAACTTTAAATAAAAACATAGCAAAAATCTAAAGCAACATATCTAAAAAATTTTCAGTATGACCTGATGGTACAGGGGATAGAATGCTGGGCCAGAGTCAGGAAGACCTGAATTTAAATCTGGCTTCATACACTTATTAGCTATGTCACCTTGAGCAAGTCTCTTTACCCTGTTTTCCTCAGTTTCCTTATCTGTAAAATAAGCTGGAGAAGGAAATGGCAAACACTCCTGTATCTTTGCTGAGAAAACCCCAAATAGGGTCACCAAAAAGTCAGACATGACTGAAACAACTCAACAATGACACAGATGCAATATAATGATATCCCCTCTACTCATTATGATTTTATATACTTCCAGAAATTCTAGCTCTAAAAATAACAGAGAAACTAAAATTGTAAATTGTAAATATCAGCAAAAAAGAAACATTATTCCTACTTTCAGACATCAAATGTTATATACAGTGTAATTATGTATATATATATATATATATATATGCACCAAATAACTGTACATACATCTGTACATTTCTGTATTCATACATATGTATAACTATACAAGATTTAACAGAAATAAAGGAAGACAAATGGCAATATTTCTCCAAGTAGAAGGATATCCATTCCTCATAATTAGTATATTACTAATGTAATAAAACCAATTATATTAGATAATTTATTGATTTAGTGCTATATCAAACTTTCAAAGACTACTTTAAAGAACTAGTTAAAATAATAGGAAAATTCATTTGTAGAAACAAGAGAAAAGGGAACATAGATCTTAAATTATACTATAATTCTCTGATATTTACTAAGCCAAAAAGAAAGGTGGATCTGTTAAGTATAAAAAATCAGTACAAGTCAGAAGCAAAAGAATACCACTGTATTTGATGAACCTAAGAATATAAATTACGGCAGGAGGTTGAGAGAGTTAGGGGGAAAACTCTCTATTTGACAAGATTTACTGAGAAAATAGAATGCTCTGCCTGGAGTCAGGAAGACTCATCTTCCTGAGTGCAAATCTGGCCTAAGACATTTACAACCTGTGTGACCCTGAGCAAGTCACTTAACCTTGTTTGCCTCAGTTTCTTCATCTGTAAAGGAAGGAAATGGCAAACTACTCAAGTATCTTTGCCAAGAAAACCCCAAATGGGGTCAAGAAGAATCAGACATAACTGAAACAACTGAACAACAACAACTCAGAAAACTGGACAGCAGTTTGGCAGAAATTAGAAAACATTTTAAATAAATTTTTATTTTTGTTATCCTGACCTTGATAAACACCAACAAACACATTGCCATTCTGATAGGTAGGAAAGGGAGCTTTAGAAAGGTTTTAATTTGTAATTTCTCTTATTATTAGTGATTTAGAGAATTTCTTCATATGTTTCTTGATAGCTTACATTTCATCTTTTGAGAACTGCCTGTTTGTATGTTTTGACCATTTGTCCATTAGGAAATGTCTCTTACTTTGATATATTTCGATAAATTCCTTATATATCTTGGATATCAGATCTTTATCAGGGAAAATTATTTCAAATATTTCCCCCAGTTAGCTGTTTTCCTTCTGATTCTAAGTGCATCGATGTTACTAGTGTATCATTATTTCAAGTTTTATGCAGTCAAAATTATCTAGTTTATCTCCCATGGTCTTTGGTATCTCTTGTTTGGTTAAGAACCCCTTTTCTATCAATAATTGTGAAAGGTATTTCATTCTACTTCTCTAATTTTTTAATTAAGTGACCTTTTATATAATAACAATTTGGGGCATATTGTGGTATGCAATATATGTTGGTTTAAATCTCATACTTCCCAGAACAGAAATTAGGTTTAGACCAGCATCTTAGACCATTTGCCACAGTATGTTGCAAATGAAATGGACCTAAATAGAAAGGTCATATCATTTAAAAAAACAGGAAATAAAGATTTGCATCAAATATACCTTAGTCTTATTTACAAAGTATGTGGGGAACTCACCAAGAGGCATTCTACAGTAGATAAGTGATTAAAAATGTAAAGTTCTTTTTAAAAAGAACAATTGTTGGGGCAGCTAGGTGACACAGTGGATAGAGCACTGGCCCTGAATTCAGGAGGACCTGAGTTCAAATCTGACCTCACACCCTTGACACTTGCTAGCTGTGTGACCCTGGGCAAGTCACTTAACCCCAATTGCCTCACCGAAAAAAAAAAAAAAGAACAATTGTTAACAACCATATGAATGATTGTTCCAAATCACTTATAATTAGAAAAGAATAGAACCTAGACCTTTGATTTCACTGTCAGGAACTTTTTTATTTGTAAACTGACTCTATTAGTGTGAGTTGACCCTTCTCTCCACTTTGGTCTTAGAAAGTTTTCTACCACTAAGACATTAAGAGGCTCTATGACTGATCATGTGTCAAAAGCAAGACTTCAATGCAACTCTGTTGACTAAGCCATTATACATATTAAAACAACTTTAATGTTGAACTTCATATGCCTCAAAGTGTCAAAAATAATAAAAAATGGAAAAAGCCAATGTTGGAGAGGCTTTTGGAAAATATTCTCACTAGTACACTTTTGTTGTAGCTATAAAATGGTCAAATCTTTTAGAAAATGATTTGGAATTATGAAAGAAAATTTATGGAATTGTTTGGCCCAGTAACACAATATGGCATTTGGTACATATGAGAGAAAAGTCAAAACAAGTAAGAAAGTTCCTATAGATGCAAAAATATTCATAGCAGCACTTTTTGTAGTAGACAAAAACTTTAAAAAAGAAAAGGTATCTATCATTGGAGAATGGTTGGACAAATTGTGGTATATGAATTAATGGAATATTGCCTTAAAACAATATTAACATGAAGAATTCAGAGAGGTATGAGAAAATTTATTTAAGTGGATGGAAATTGGCATAAGCAGAATCAGGAGAACAATATACACTATGATGGTAATGTTTTGAATGAAAACAACACTAAAGACACAAACTCAGCTTAATTGTAATTGATCAGTCAGTGCCAGGGAAATTATGATAAAACACACTTTCTTCTTCTTGGTAGAGATGTGGCAACCTATGTATATAGAATGTTGACTATCCCATTAGACTTGATCACTGTGTTGGATAGCTTTATTGTAAATGTATTTTTTAGATAAAAGGGTTCAATGGAAAGGAGAGCTAAAGCAGAATGATTGATATAGTTTTAAAATATATCAACTACACTTTAAGATAAATACATCAAAAATAAATTTCACCATCTAAATTCAGCCCATTGTTTTAGCTTGCCAATATATCTTTTTGAGTTCTCACTTGAACCACCAAAGTCTTGGTTTTTTGTCATTCTCAAATTTTATACATGCATCTTTTATATCCTTATCCAGGGCATTATAAAGATGCTAAACAGCACAGGGTTAGGCACATATCTCTGGAGAATTGACAGGGTTCTCTCTTTATAAGGACCTCTTTTTACAAACTGACATCAAACCATTATGGATTGATCTTTGGTCTGATCTATAAACCAGTTCAAAATGGATCTAATTATACCATCATCTAACCTACATTCCTGCATCTTTTCCACAGAAATCATTTGAGAGGTGATCAAGTCTTTAGAAAAAATCTAGGCAAACTATATCTACAGCATTTCCTTATTTGTTAGTCTAGTAACTATCGAAAAACCCTTCCAACTCTGTCCGGTGCTTAAAATAGTGCCTGGCACATAGTGAGGGCTTAATTAATGCTTGTTGACTTGAAAAAAAAGATAATGAGATTAATCTGGCATGTTTGTTCTTAAGGAAGCCATGCCGACTCTCTGTGATCATTTCTTGATGTTCCCTAGAAATCATTTTAATAATGCATTCTAAATTTTTGCCAGGAATCACTTCGGCTCATTGACCTTGAAGATTACAGTAACTTTCTTTTTTAAACTGAGGAATATTTGATATCCAAAGAGGTAATAGACTTTAGGTGAAAATGTGTGTGTGTGTATATATATATATGTATATATATATTTATATATATATACACACATACACATATATAACATATGTGTGTATATGTGTTTGTATAATGAAGTGTGTATGTGTGTGTATGTGTGTGTGTGTGTGCGCGTGAGTAGAGGTATTGATTGGTTAAAGTGAATGCACAGTTTAGTAATTTTGGGAACTAAGTCCCAGATGGCTAGACCAATTCCCAGGTTCACCAACAGTGTGCATGCTTTCCCAAAGCCCCTCTAATCTTTGTAATTTTCCTTTTTGGTCACCTTTATCTACCTGTTGGGTGTGAAATGGAATCTCAGAGTTGCTTTAACTTGTATTGCTCCAATTAATAGTGATTTGAAAAAATGTTTTCATAGGACTATTGATAGTTTAGATTTCTTTCCTTCCACAACATCTCTATATTGTCTGACTGTCATTTGAGAAATAGTTCTTATTCTTAGATAGTTGAATCTTTCTTTTATGCCTAGTAAACAATACCTTTATCAAAAAAAAAAAGTGATGACAAAGTTCAGGCCATCACATCTTATTGGTTATTTTAAGTAGAATAGGGTCATTTAAATAATTAATTCAACTGACCTGAACCCTTACATCATTGAGAGCAACTGTGTACCTTCTTATAGAAGCATCTGATGGCATAGTAGGTAGAGTCCTAGGTCAAGAATCAGGAAGAATTGAATTAAAATCCAGCCTTAGATTTTTACAAGTTGTGTGATCCCAGGCAAATCACCTAACATCTATTTGCCTCACTCAGAGGGCTCAGGAAGACCTGAGTTCAAATCCAGCCTTACACATTTACTTGCTCTGTGATCCTCAAATGGAAAATGGGGGTAGTAATGGCACCTACCTCCCAGGGTTGTTATGAGGATCAGATTTTTGTTGTTGTTGTTCAATCATTTCAGTTGTGTCTGACTCTTTGTGATACCATTTGGGGTTTTCTTGGCAAAGATACTGGAGTGATTTGCCATTTCCTTCTCCATCTCATTTTGCAGATGAGGAAACTGAGGCAAACAGGGTTAAGTGACTTGCCCAGGGTCACACAGCTAGTGTCTGAGGACAGATTTGAACTCAGAGGTCTTCTGACTCCAGGCCTGGTATTGTATCTACTGCTCAACATAATGCCTGACACAAAGAAGGTACTGTCTAAATGCTTCTTCCCTGCCCCTTAACTCTCTTAGGTACCCACACCACACTAGTCACTTTTATTCTATCCCTTCCAGTTTGAAGGTCATTCATGCTCCTTGGCAGAGGAAACAGAAATTAAGTAAGAGGTAAGCATCAATGTTTTCTCTCTCTTGTCGGATACCATTATCCAATTTATTCTGAGCAAAAGTATTGCACTTTCTTTGATCCTCCTTCCCCTCCCTGTAATTTAGCTTTTTAAAAAACCTCTCAGGGGGTAGCTAGGTGGAACAGTGGATAAAGCACCAGCCCTGGATTCAGGAGGACCTGAGTTCAAATGTGGCCTCAGACACTTACTAACTGTGTGACCTTGGGCAAGTCACTTAACCCTCATTGCCCTGCCAAAACAAAACAAAACAAAACAAAACAAACCCAAAACCCCACCCTAACCCTCTTCTTTTCTTATCCTGCCTTTCCTCTCCAGCCTTAATTCATTCTTAGGTTTAGCATCATTCTTGACACTGTTCCTAAAGGACCTTGCCAACTTTTGCATTTGTTCCACATTTCTTTCCTTGGTCTTGTGTATATTAAAAATAAAACAAACTTAAATTGGTTGATTATCTATCTTTCTGCATGTGATCAGCTGGACAATAGGCATTCTTCATCTACTTGTTCTAGTACTGCTTTGGACGGCAGGTCAAACTCTTTTGAGTGGTAATAGACCCTCTAGATGAGATTCTGCACTATTCAGGAGCTTTTGTGCAATTCGCATGATATTATCTGTAACCAGGAATATCTGAAAAATTGTATCACTTTTAGGGACTTTGTCTTCAGTTAGGAATCTGAACTGGGTCTTTTCAATGGCAAATGCTTTGGCAAGAATATATCTTTCTGTTTTATATCTCCCCTGATACTAATGATCACAGGGTTGATGAAGAAGGTTAACTTTGCCATTATAGATTTCAAGGAACCTTATATGATTTTGACATATTCGTGGGAGATGTTGTTGGAAGAGACACTTACAGGCACTGTTTTACTCTACCGGATCAAAAGCTTTGTTGTAGGCAGTAAACACAAAGCACACTGGGAGCTTGTGTTCTCTATGTCTTTCAGTCAGTTATGTGATGGTGTAGAAGAGGTCTAAAGTAAAAAAAAAATGTTTAGGGAGAACCCTGTGATTTCATTGGTAAAGGGACAAAGATATACCCAGAGCATGGACCGGATGTCCATGGAGTGTCATGCAGTTCTTTGGCATATTATGTATGTCTATGTATAGTATGTAAGTCACGAAGAGGTCTGATGTTTTAATAACTTTTTGAAAATTATTTTTTCTTTATTTTTTGTCATTTACAAGATTTGATTTTTCACACATAACATAAATTTATTTCCTATATATACTGTATATGATACTATGGTATTGTAAAACAAAAACAAAAAATAAAGAAATTATTAAATATTTGTGACTTTTGGCCCACCCTGTATAAGGAACACATGGTAAGGGAATTTCCTCCACCAATGCAAATAAGCAACCACTTTGCAACTTACAATCAATCTTTAAGAGAAAGAATTGAAAAATAGAAATATGCACAGAATGATTTTACATATATATGTATCCATATAAATATTTGTGTCTAATGGTAGCCATCTCTGGGGTGGGAGGGGGAGGAAAAAGGGGGGAAAAGACATTTAACATAATTTTAGTATATATTTTAAATGAATAGCAAGTTGTACATAATAGATTTGCAGTTATATGTGCAATCATCTTTTTTATTACACTATATTATGGAAATACTTGTTTTATTCCATAAATTAAAAATTAAATAAATAAAAACATTTTTTAGAGATCTGCTAGGAAACGAAGAGGTTAAGTGACTTGCACAGGACGTATAATAGGTAGCATTTGAACCCAAGTCGTTCTAACTTACTGTCTTTCCATGTGCTATTCTAGAAGAAAAACAATAGTAAGAATTTCTATAGCATTTTATTTTTTAAAAATTTAATAAACATTTTTATTTAAAGTTTTGAGTTCCAAATTCTATCCCTCCTTTCCCCCCTCCCCTCCCTGAGGCAGTAAGCAATCAGATATAGGTTTTACATGTGCAATTATGCAAAACATTACCATATTAATCATTTTGTACTAGAAAACTCAAAAGAAATAAAATGAAAAAAACAGCAGGCTTCAGTCTGTGTTCAATCAATATCATTTCTTCCTCAGGAGGCAGCTAGCATGCTTCATCATTAGTCCTTTGGGTTTCTCTTGGATCATTGTATTATTGAGAAGAGTTAAGTCATTCACATTTCCTCACTGAACAATATTGCCGTTACTGTGTACAATGTTCTCCAGGTTCTGCTCACTTCATTATGTCAGCTTGTATAAGTTTTTCCAGGTTTTTCTGAAATCATCCTGCTTGTCATTTCTTATGGCACAATAATATTCCATCACCATCATATACCAAAGCTTGTTTAGCCATTGACCAATTGACGGGCAGCCCTTTGATTGCCAATTAATTCTTAGCCACGACAAAAAGAGCTGATATAAATATTTTTGGTACAAATAGGTCTTTTCTCTTTGTTGGGATGTCTTTAGGATTCTATGCATTTTAAAATTTGCAAAGCACTTTATAAATATTATCTCATTTGATCTTTATGGCAGCCCAGGGAGGTGGATGCTATTTTTTCTTCATTTTATAGATGGAGAAACTGAAGCAGATAGAAATGAAGTGACTTTCCCAGGGTCACACAGCTAGTATATGAGACCACAGATGAAGTCAAATCTTCCTAAATCGAGGTACAGAGCTCTTGCAATTCCACGATCTCATTTACTACAATAATAGTTACTATTTATGTATTACTATAAAGTCTGGGGCAGCTAGATGGTTCAGTGGTTAGAGTGCTGGGTGTGAGAGTCAGGAAGACCTGAGTTCACATACATCCTCAGACACTCACTAGCTGTGTGACATGGGACAAATCACTTGACCTCTGTTTGTCTTAATCCACTGGAAAAGGAAATGAGAAACCACTCCAGTATCTTTGCCAAGAAAACAGTATTGGTGTGCTATGGTCCACTGGGTCATGAAGAGTCAGACAAGATTCAGCAACAACAGTTAAGGTTTTGGACACTACTCAACAACAACAACAACAACAACAACAAATAAGGTTTGCCTAACACTTTACACATATTACCTCATTTACTTCTCATAACAACCTTGGAAAGTAGTTGCTATTATTATTCTTATTTTACAAATGGTGAAACTGAGGCACAGAAACTATCACAAGTCTGGCTGTCCCCCTACTAATACTGTCATCAAGGATATCTTGATAAATGTTTAGGTTTTTCTTATAAATGTTTTTTACAGATAGGAAAGCGGACAGAGGACAAGGTTTTATCTATGCTTCCCCCTACCTCTCCTTTCTCCTTATTGGGAATTAATGTCTCAACACATTCATAGCTGTGTCACCTCCAGCATGTATCTCCTCAGTGTAAACTTGCTCTCAACCTTCTCTTGCTTCAAAAACCTTACTTTTCCTGTCCCTCTTTTCTTCAGTGTTTTATTTCCTACCTCCACTGCAAACACACCAGGCATTGTCATGTTAGAGTACAAGGCTAGTGACTCCACTTTCCTTGAAAGTGAAAAAGGTATGTCTGTGTGTGTGTGTGTGTGCGCATTTGTATGAGTGTGTGTGTATGTATGAAAGAAAGAGACAGAGAGAAGAGAGAAGAGGAAGGAAGATCACAAACAGGACTACATGTATATGTATATGTGTATGTATATATATATGCATATATACATGTATGGATATAGATGTGCATATGTATATATTTAGGTGTGTGCATATATGCATGCTTATGCAGGTACCTGTAGGTGTCTATGTACATGTGGGTACATGTGTACATATGCATTATACGTATATACACCGCAGTGTGCATATATGCACATGTGTGTGCGTGTGTATATTGTGCGCATGCATGTGTGTGGGTGTGTATGTTCATAAACGCAAACATATATGTACAACACACATGCATATATATGTATTCTTAAATGTTCTAGATGATGTTGCTTAGTTGTTTTATTTTGCTGATTTTTCTTCAATACAGTTTTCCTCTCCCCTGCTTCTCTCTTATTTCTGAGTTGATTCTTGTGAATTTCTGCCATCTCTCTGTAAGATGTTACAAACAAATTGATACTCTAGACCAGCATTTCCTCCATTGACCATATATCTCTGTTTGGCCAGTCAAGTTATTTTCTGATTAAGGTACTTTTTTAAAGGCTTTTTTGGTCTCCTTGTCATGACAGTTGATTTACTGTGGTTAAATTTCCATTTAAAATTATTTTGATCAATGTCTATGTCCTTTTTTTCTGTACATGTCTCATTTTTTTGTGATTTTTGTCAGCAACTTCTCCACCTCAGTCAGTAGCTTTTGAATCATGCAATGTATTTTTCTTCTTTATTCTAGATCTGAACTAATTTTCATCTTTTGTTTCTCTAGATAGTGGTCTGACTATAGATAGATAGCTGATTGATGTATAAGTCCCACATCAGAGAATCACAAATGTAGAAATAAAATGGACTGCAGACATCATACAGTCTAATCTCTCCATTTTACAGATGAGGAAAATGAGATCCAGAGAGGGATTTGCCCAAAGTTTCACAGATACTAATGAATAGAGACAGGTTTTGGATACAGATTCTCTGACTCCAAATCTAGCATCCTTTCCATTTCAACATTATACCTTTCACAATAGTGTCATTTCCTACCTACTAAAATATATTCATTTTCTTTAAAAGTAATTTTGTTTAAAATAAATTGTTTTCTTTGTCATGTTAAAAAAAGGTATTTGGTGAGTGCCCGGTGCATCCACAATAATCTCTTTAAACAATAACCTATTTTCTTTTCCTTCTCCTAATAATTGTTGCTCTTTGTGTTTTCAGTATTTTATTCTTAAGAGGTTTACATCCTTCCTAGGTAAACTTGCCCATAAAATTTTGGTCCATGGGAACCCTTCTCTGAAAACTTTGAAATCTGCTTTTCAAAAATCCAGAGTACATGTCAGATAATCATGGGCTCTCCTTTTCTATCATAAAATCTAAGATAGAGAGGTCATTTCCTCCCTGGTTTCCCATAATTTAAACTCCAGCAACCAGTTTTTCCTCTTTGCTAAGAATCAGACACAAAATAGAACTTTCTTCTTTTGAAGGATAAAATTATCATTAAGGCTTCAAGCCAAAAATCTACTAGCTGCTTTTGGCAAAGACAGGTGTTTTTTTTTTTTTTTTACTTTCTGGAGAAAGAGCACTCAAGCAAATCTCTAGGTAATTAAAGTGTTTCATCAATGCTGTGCCAGGTCTATTGTCTATTGCTCAAACTCCTTATCTCTTTCTACTTTCTGTCTAGTTGGACTGCAGTATACTTTCATAATTTGGGGTCAGAATACCTGGGTTTATAATACTGTGCATACCCTTTGATACAGTAATACCAATGCTAGGTTTGTATTAAAACATTTTTCCCCAAAAGAGAAAGGGACTTATTTGTATAAAAGTATTTATAGAAGCTCTTTTCATGGTGGCTAAGAATTGGAAAATAAAGGGATAGCCATCAATTGGAGAATGGCTAAACAAGCTTTAGTATACAATGGTAATGGAATAATATTATTGTATTATAACGAATGATAAGCAGGATGATTGCAGAAAAAATCTGAGAAGACTTACATGAACTGATATATAATGAAGTGAATGGAACCAGGAGAATGATATACACAGTAACAGCAATATTTTCCTGGGGTTTTTTGTTGGTTTTTTGTTTTGTTTGTTTTTGTTTTTCTTTTTGGGGGGGGCAATGAGGGTTAAGTGACTTGCCCAGGGTCACACAGCTAGTAAGTGTCAAGTGTCTGAGGTCAGATTTCACTCAGGTCCTCCTGAATCCAGGGCTGGTGCTTTATCCACTGTACCACCTAGCTGCCCTCAACAGCAATGCTTCTCTTTTTTTTATCATAAAAGTATTTTATTATTTTCTAGTTACATGTAGAGATAGTTTTTGACATTTGTTTTTATAAGATTTCCAGTTTCAAATTTCTCTCCCTCCCTCCCCCTTCCCCAACACAGCAAGCAATCTAATATAGGTATATATATATATATATATATATATATATATATATATATATATATATATACACACACATATATATACATATATATATATATATCATTAAACATATTTCTGCATTAGTCATGCTATGAAAGGAGAATCAGAGCAAGAGGGAAAAACCTCAAAAAAGAAAAACAAAAAAGTAGAAATAGTATGGTTCAATCTGCATCTAGATTCCATAGAGTTTTCTTTGTTTTTTTATTTATTTATTTTTTTTTATTTGGAGAACATTTTCCATCATGAGTCCTTTGGAACTATCTTGAACCACTGTATTGCTAAGAAGAGTCAAGTCTATCACAGTTGATCAACACACAATGTTGATACTGTGTACAATGTTCTCCTGGTTCTGCTCATCTCAGTCAGCATCAGTTCATGTAAGTCCTTCCAGGTTTCTCTGAAATCCACCTGCTCATTATTTCTTACAGCACAGCAGTATTCCATTACATCCATATACCACAACTTGTTCAGCCATTCACCACTTGATGCACATCCCCTCAATTTCCAATTCCTTGCCACCACAAAAAGAGCAGCTATAAATATTTTTGTACATGTTGGTCCTTTTCCCTTTTTTATGATCTCTTTGGGAAAAAGACCTAATAGTGGTATTGCTGGGTCAAAGGGTATGCACAGCATTATAGCCCTTTGGGCATAGTTCCAAATTGCTCTCCAGAATGGTTGAATCAGTTCACAACTCCACCAAAAACACAGCAATATTTTTCAATGAAGAACTGTGAATCACTTAGCTATTCTCGGTAATACAATGATCCAAGACAATCCCAAAAGACAAATGATGAAGCCTCCTATCTGCCTCCAGAAAAAGAACTGATATTGATTGAACACAGACTGAAGCATGCTGTTTTCACTTTATTTCTTTTATTTTTTCTTTTATTTGAGCCTTCTTATACAAAATGACTAATATGGAAATGTTTTATATAATTGTACACATGTAACCTATATCTGATTGTTTACCCCCTCAGGGAGTGGGCAGGAGAGGAAGGAAAGAGGGAAGGATAGAATTTAGAACTCAAAACTTTAAATAAAAATGTTAATCAAGAATTAAAAGACCTGGGTTCAAATCCTGGCTCTTTTGCCTCAGTTTCCTCATCTGTAAAATGAGCTGCAGAAGGAAATGGCAAACCAATCCTGCATCTTTGCCAAGAAAACCCCAAACAGGGTCTCAAAGAGTTAGACATGACTGAAAAGACTGAACAACAATCCTTCAGGACAGGGACTATTTATTTGTATCTCCAGTGCTTGGCACACTGCCTGGCATATAAGAAACACTTAATAAATGTTTACCATGTTTATCGACTAGCATTGATTATTTGTCTCTCCACTAAGTACCTGAGAACTATCCTTCCATGTAGTAGCAAATTCATTCTTATAGTTTCATTCATTGCAAGAATGTCAAGATTAAGATGATTTAGGCCCCTCACCCTCATCCCCAATATAAGGTCCCCTTATTGATTATTGGACAGATGTCTCACATTTATATTACCAATGGTCAAATTAAAGTTTGTTAATAACTTAAAAAACTGGGTGGTTCTTAGCAACCTCTGCCCCCTTTTCCATCAGTCTTCTGCTGTCATTGCATAAGGGGGAGAATGGTCCCTAGAGGATGGAGGACAGCCCAGAAAGGACAGAGCCCATCAGAAGAACCAAAGCTCTCCTGATCTCAGGTTTCACTGTGGCTTCATGATTCATCTGATCCTTTAGTTTTTAAGCAGAAGGTGTCAGAAATGTTACCACAAGAAAAGCCAGCCAAGCATTTACAGTGATTCACTGAGTGCTGAATCTCAGCGATCTCCCTTATTTCTACAACCCTGCCTAATGCCTCAAATTGATCTGAGGCATCAAAGATATAGCACCAGCTATTTGCCAAACTGGAGAAATGCCAAATTTAGAAGGAGCTAATGGAATTCCTGGAGCATACAATAGACCTGGGGAGAGTGCCTATGGATTCACAAAAGGAAGACAGGCTGGATGTGGGGGAGGGGGAGAGAGAAGCCCTGTCTCCAGGAAATCAGGAAAGCAATTCCTTGCCTGGGGGTGGAGCACTACTCTCACTTTATTCCCAGGTTCTCTGTCCTGATGGTGCTATGACTTGTTCTCCTGAAGGATATCAAGCCTTTCCAATAGACAAAAGAAGTAGAAAGCCAGTAAAATTATCAAAAGAATTAGTTCACCTTATCTCTTATCTTGATAAATGCAGATTACTGAAGCACAGAATTGTGGAGTTCTAAGGTAACTCCAAGTTCAACCTATATCTGAAAGGAATCCCGACAATACCACAAGCATTGGGCTTGAAGGAAAGAATTCCTCAATTCAAGTCTCAGACACTCATTAGCTATGTGACACTAGGCAAGTCATTTAACATCTCTTTGCCTCAGTTTCCTTAACTGCAAAAGGGGGAAAATAACAACACCTCTCTCACAGAGTTGTTGTGAGGATCAAAAGAGATAAAGTCTGTAAAGCCTTAGCACAGTGCTAGAAGTTTAATAAACATTTGTTCCCCTCCTTCCCTTCCTCTTGATGGAGGTGAAAACTATCACCTGCTGAGACACCCCATTCCACTTCCAGACAGTTCTGATTTTTAGGAAGTTCCTCTTGACATCAAGCCTAAATTTGCTTCTTTGTAACTTCCACTCATCACTCCTATTTATGCCCTCTGAGGCAAAACAAAACAAATATAATTCTTATTCCACATGCCGTTCAGTCCCTTCAGTCATGCTTAACTCTTCATGACCCCATTTGGGGTTTTCTTGGCAAAGATACTGGAGTGGTTGTTAGGCCATTTCCATCTTCAGCTCATTTTACAGATGAGAAAACTGAGGCTTACAGGGTGAAGTGACTTGCCCAGAGTCACATAGCTAAGAAGTGTCTGAGGCCAGATTTGCACTCAGGTCTTCCTGACTCCAGGCCTAGACCACTATCCACTGCTCCATCTAGCTGCCCCCATGTCTTCCACATGACAAACCTTCAAAAAATTGTTTGATTACCTAGCATGTTCTATGAGTCTTCTCTTCTAGCTAATGTTCAGGGCTAAAATTCTAGCTAAACTGTCTAAAATATCTAATGAGTGGTCGCCAATCAATTACAAGCTTTAGCAAGAGTTAGACTTTTAAGCATTTATTAAGGAGAATAAGAATTTGGTAAAGAGAGAGAGAAAGGCCTAGATTCCTATCTATTAAAGGGAGAGCGCATTTCTAGCTCCCTTCTCCGCCAGAGTCCAGAGGAAAGAGACCCCGAGACTGAGCGCCAGTCTCCTTCCTCCTCCCACTAGCCTGCGTCACTTCCTGACTCCTGGTCTTGCCCTCAAAGACCTTCGCTTCATGGGCAGAACTCTTCTACAGTAAGTCTCCAGCAGGTAGCGCCATTCCAATCGTTACAGTCCCCCCTGTTGTTCCTTAAGAAACAAAATGTTTCCTTGACGGAACAGTAAAAACAATATAATAACTATTGCTAACTAATAATATGTGAACAACAATATAGAAAAGGAAGAGAGGAAAGTTTTGTCCAGAGGGGTGATTTTTTTTTGTCCTCATGAACCGACGCTTTGACATTGGTCTTGCAAAGGGAGGGCCTCTGCAGAGAATACATGTTACAGATGGTGTATATTATAACAGAAAGAGAAAAAAAACAACAAAAACAACAAATCAAAACTGTTCATTTAAAGTCTCTGAAAGTCTTTTCTCAGATGTCCTCTAGGTGTAGTCGTGGAATGGAAGTCTTTTCAGGGGTTGATGTGTGGATGCTGGTAATCAGCCAGGAAAACTTCCTACAAAATTGAGCTTAACACAACTTTAAAATAGCTTTGTCAATAATCAAATCAAACAATGAAAGTTCTCAAAAAACATGTCTAAGGGAATACAGAATCTTAGTTGTTAACACGTGAAACATACAATAAAACAAAAATTGAACCATTCTTTAAAATTATATTATTATTATAGTCCCCCCTTATGGAGAGTAATTGAGAAGACAATTGCTGTGATATTAATTTTTAAAAATAATTTTTATCTTTGTTTCATCACTTTTTGCATCATCTGCCTAATTATCCTTATGCCATTATGAGAAATTAGAAAATCTAATATAATTGGTAACAGGTGTCAAGGCCAAATTCAACACTGTATTTATCATGACACCTGAGATAATTATGGGGGTTACCATAAAAGAACAGAGAAATGATGGGATATGAGCATTCCCACACTTGAGCAATATATACTGCCCATGCAGTATGCCAGGTTTAAAATAGGTGGATAGAATATATGTCCATGCCACCGAACATATTGGAGGAAACTGAGTCAGACTTAATCAGATGCATGGAATTGAGATGTCCATGGCATCAGGCATATAAGAGGGAGCATAGAAGCCAGGTGTAGAAGTGAGATGGGTGGGATCAATATTTCCAGCCATCTCTACAATATTGTGGGGAAAAATAAAATAAAATATTAAACCAAGAGAATCCAACCTCAACATTAGTCAAAAGCCGTTCCCTTGGCCATACCTTGACTTCATGCATGTCTCCCCTCATGTGACAGTTCAGTGTCTGCTCTCGCATGTATTCCTCTTGTGATTGGATGGCATCTTGGCCAACTGGCATCTGATAACTCAGAATAAAGGCAATTAATGTCTTAAATGATAAGTTCCCATAATCCAAGTCTCATATGGATTTAAAAATTGAGGATAATAAACGATTGCAAAAAATGTGAATACATCTTGACTCAGAACACAATATATAATTATGCAACAATTTCAAATAATACCCCTTTTTTTTTACTTAGTATACTATTACTTTTGTGAAAAATCAGAACATATTTAAATACAAGTTAAAGCACAACAGAATCTCAAAGAAAACTTTTTTTTAAAAAAGAAAACTTTTACAAATGTTCCCCTCTTTTTTTTTTTTTTTTGGAATATGCTTATCAAAAATAATACTTCTAGAATCAATTTACACTTGCCATGGCAAACAATTTGCCAGGGAAATGCTTTAAAGAGTTTGATCAAATAATCAGTTGAAAAAAAATAACAAAAACAAACAACTCAGAATATGGGAGCACAATACTCCTAGAATTAACATTGTATAATAAAATCAAAACCATCTTGCAATGTTTCAAAATTAGATAGACAAATGAATAGAAGAAAATACACATGGAACAATAAAAGACAATGAAATTCAAACTAAGGAAATCTAAATGAATATGAACTTAATATTAATAAGAGTATTATAAAATATAAACTTGATCACATGACTAAAAAGCTTTTACAAATATTCCCCTTGTTTTAAAAACTAAGTATAAGACACAATCTCAAAAGCATGAAAATCTCTATAAAAATAAACCCATACCATTAATTTCAAAATGTATATATAATAGCATAGAAATCCTATGTAACCTCTGAACTGATACTATTACTCTGAGTGAATTCAGAACACTTTTGATCCTGATATCTAAAATCCCCAACACTCATATCAATACCTTGCCCCTTACTTCTACATTTCTGTACAATATATACCCTTCCATGGCAAAAGAAGCAGAGTCTTGAACTATGTTGATGATTGTCATTCTTATACAGCTTAAATTTTTCTTCTTTAACCCCTCTATATTGTCTGTCAGTCTTTTCACCATACAAATGCTTTATAAGATTACTAATGAAAGACAAAAGCAGGTTAGCAAAATTATGAACAAAACGAGCATATCTGGAATTTAAAGGGTTTTCTAAAGTTGTCTCAGAAGCACAGCCAGGCTGGAGAAGGGCTGAGCCTGAAGCTCCAAATGTAGTTAGAGAAAGTTGCGCATGAGCATTAGATCTCTGGACTTCCCAGGCAGGGGAAGCAATGGGCTTAGCCATGGGAGGAGTAGAGGGTGGGGTCTGGAGAGGAGGGGAGGGACCAGCACAATTTGAATCAGACTTGATTTTGAACTCAGGCCTGGATTCCTCTTCCCCCACTTTGCCTCCAGGTGCTAGGGGATTAAAAGCTTCTAGAGGGTGGGTCATTGCCTCCAGGCATGCAAAATTAGAGCAACAATTAGTGTTAGAACTGGGAAAAGCTGCAGGAATCTCTTCAGGTTTCTCTGAAAAAGCATGGTTGGGAGAGAGAGAGATATTTCCTTGTGTGAGTAAGTTGCTGGCTCTTTTAACAAAAATAAAAAGAAAAATAGAAAATCCACAAAAACAAAACATTAACATGATCTTATCCCCCATTTGTCTGGTTAAACAGACTAAAATCAAAAATAGGGTAATTAGGGAGTTTAAAAGGTCCATTTGAAAAAATTTAAAGGAAAACACAGCCAGTACGCCAGTACTTAGCAGTTAAAGGGAGAGGGTAGAGAAAATTTCTTACCCAACCAGAAGATCAGAAGAAGACTGAGGTTTAGCTTTCCTCTTCGTGGTCAGCCATCTGTTCAGGGCTAAAATTGTAGCTAAACTGTCTAAAATATCTAATGAGTGGTCGCCAATCAATTACAAGCTTTAGCAAGAGTTAGACTTTTAAGCATTTATTAAGGAGAATAAGAATTTGGTAAAGAGAGAGAGAAAGGCCTAGATTCCTATCTATTAAAGGGAGAGCGCATTTCTAGCTCCCTTCTCCGCCAGAGTCCAGAGGAAAGAGACCCCGAGACTGAGCGCCAGTCTCTTCCTTCCTCCTCCCACTAGCCTGCGTCACTTCCTGACTCCTGGTCTTGCCCTCAAAGACCTTCGCTTCATGGGCAGAACTCTTCTACAGTAAGTCTCCAGCAGGTAGCGCCATTCCAATCGTTACACTAAACACCAATAGTTCCTTTAACACATCCTCATAATCCTGGCTGCTATTTTTTGGATTTGCAGAAGAATCATCATGGAAAGACACATATCCAATATCACAAAGAGGGTCATTCTCTCAGGAGGATGACTTCCTCCATACCCTGACCACGTATATATTTCTCCCACAAGCTGACCAGTGCAAAACATTATTGTACAATCTAGGGAAAGGACTTGCTATCAGCCAAAGTCATTCTTCCTTCCTTGTCTCTTTTAATTAGATCTATTTTTGCTTTTGCTTTGTCTGAGATCATGATTGCTATTCCTGCGTATTTTTTTTTACTTCAGCTGAAGCACAATATATTCTGCTCTAGCCTTTTACCTTTACTCTGTCTGTCTCTCTGCTTCAAATGTGTTTCTTATGAACAACATATTGTATGAATGTAAAGATTGTAGAGATACAGTTCTGAAGAGTTACAAGTACCATCTTCCCATGTAGAGATGTAATCAGTTTAACCTTTTTGAATAGCATGGTAGGTTACTTTTTTCCTGTTTACCTTTTTTATACTTCTGTTGAATTTTATATTTGAAAATTGAATTTTCAGTTGAGCTCTGGTCTTTTCATCAGGAAAATTTGAAAATCCTCTATTTCACTGAATATCTATTTTCCTCTGGAAAATTATCTTTAATTTTGCAGGGTAGTTGATTATTCGTTGTAATCAAAACTCCTTTGCTTTCTGGAATATCATATTCCAAGCCCTCAGATCCTTTAATGTAGGAGTTGCTAAATTCTGTGTAATCCTGACTACAACTCTGTGACACTTGAATTGTTCTTTCTGGCTTCCTGCAGTATTTTATCCTTCACCTGATAATTCTGGAATTTGGCTATAATATTCCTTGGAGTTTTCATTTTAGGAATCTCTTTCGGGAGGTGATTATTGTTTTCTTTCCATGACTGTTTTACCCTCTGCTTCTAGGATATCAGGGCACTTTTTCATGATAATTTCTTGAAAGATGCTGTCCAGAAAAAAAAGAAAAGAAAGGGAGGAGAGGCTGTGACTCCCACAAGCTCCAGATAAACCCATCCATTCACGCCCAAATAATGCGGTAAAAATCAAAACCCAGAACAGCCTAATGCACAAAAGAACAGAGTGAGACTATTTCTCCGCAAAAGAGGGCAATTCTGATCACCTACTGATCAGTCTGAACAGCACAGCGTGTGGTCCGGACCCAGCCAAGGACCATGTTCCAGCGCATGTCAGAGACTTCAGCACCAGCAGCTTCTGAGGCTCTGATCACGGACTGGTGAGGGGGTTCGGCAGTAGGCCGGGGTGAAGTGGAGGCAGTATCTACTGGAGTTGGGGCAAAGCGCCCTGGGTCTGAACCAGTCGGCTGAATTGAGTGGTGGTGGCCCAGTGGGGGAGGGGTAAAAGCACACCAAGCTTCCGACCATAGAGAATCAGAGTTCAATCAAACTTCTGTTTCTGGGTCAAAGAGAAAGCGGCTGTGATTACTCACAAGCCAGGCAGGCTGAGAAGAAGCCCAGTCACCCCCTGGGCCAGGCTGTAGCAGGAACAGTGTGTCCTGGAAGCAGTGCTACACTTTAAGGAGTAAAAAGCCAAGAAATAGTAAGCCAGGATGAGTAGGCAGAGAAAGCAGAAGACCATCGAAAACTTCTTTGGGGGAAAGGTAGACCACAATACATCCTCAGAAGAAGAAGATAATAATAGGGTCAAAGCTCCAACATCCAAAGCTTCCAAGAAAAATATGAACTGGTCTCAGGCCATGGAAGCTCTCAAAAGGGACTTTGAAGAGAAAGTAGGAGAGATAGAACGAAGATGTAGAGAAAGAGAGGAAGGAATGGAAAGAGAAATGAGAGCGATGCAGGAGAGTCATGAGAAAAAAGTCAACAGTTTGAAAAGCCAAATGGAAAAGGAGATTAAAAAACTGTCTGCTGAAAATAATTGCCTAAGAATTAGGATTGAACAAATGGAAGCTAGTGACCTTATGAGAAACCAAGACACAGTAAAGCAAATCCAATTGAATGAAAAAATAGAGGGCAATGTGAAATATCTCCTTGGAAAAATAGCTGACCTAGAAAATAAATCTAGGAGAGATAATTTGAAAATCATTGGACTACCTGAAAACCATGACCAAAACAAGAGCTTAGACACCATCCTCCAAGAGATTGTGAGGGAAAATTGCCCTGATATTCTGGAAGCAGAAGCTAAAATAGAAATTGAAAGAATCCACCGATCACCTCCTGAAAGAGATCCCAAAAGGAAAACCTCCAGGAATATTATAGCCAAATTCCAGAACTCCCAGGTCAAGGAGAAAATATTGCAAGCAGCTAGAAAAAAGGAATTTAAATACTGTGGAGCTCCATTAAGGATAAAGCAAGATCTAGCAGCTTCTACATTAAAGGACCGGAGGGCATGGAATATGATATTCCAGAGGGCAAAGGAACTGGGACTACAGCCAAAAATCACATACCCAGCAAAACTAAGCATCATCTTTCAGAGGCAAACATGGAATTTCAAGGAGAAAGAAGACTTTCAGGCATTTGTTATGAAAAGACCTGAACTAAATAGAAAATTTGACTTTCAAATACAAGACCCTGGAAAAGCATAAATAGATAAACAGGAAAAAGCCTTTGTGAGGGATATTAAAAGATCAAACTATTTATATTCCTACATGGGAAGATAATACTTCAAACTCATAAGAAATATCTCAGTAAGGATTTAACAGAGGACACAGGTCTGAACTGAATATGAAGGGATGTTATGTTTAGTTCTTTGTGAGGTGTCTTATGTCTGGGGACAGATTTGGGCTTGGGGCCTCCTGGGTCCAGGGCTGGTGCATTGTCCACTGTGCCACCTAACTAACCCATAATGACATCCTTAAAATAGGGTTGAGGTGTAGGAGAAATAGACTGGGGGAGGGGTCTGGGGAGAGGTTGTTCACATGAGGGAAACAAGAAAAAAGCTTATGGAGGGGAGGGGAAGAGGGGGAAGGAATTAGGGAGTGAGTGAACCTTAATATCATCAGAATTGACTCAAAGAAGGACTAACATACATACTCAAGTGGGTATAGTAATATATTTTTGCCCTGAGGGAGGGGAGGGAGATTGGGGGGGGGGGAAGAGGGGAAGGAGGGAAGGGCAGATTGGGGGAGAGAGCAGTAAAAAGCAAAATACTTTTGAGGAAGGTAAAGGTGTTCTGCATATTGGCACAAGTATGACATATTGAATTGCTTGATTTCATAGGGAGGGTTGAGGAGAGAGAGAGGAAGAAAATTTGGAACATAGAATTAGCTCAAAGACCTTAAACTCATCAGAGTTGACTCATGGAGGGAATAACATTCACACCGAGTTGGGAGGAGTAATCTATTTAACCCTACAGGAAAGTATGATGGGAAGAGGATAAGGAAGGAAGGGTGAAAAAAAAAGGGAGTGCAGAGTAGGGGAGGGGACAGTCAGAAGTAAAACACTTTTTGAGGAGGAATAGTTTAAAAGAAGATAGAAAATAGAGTAAATATCCTGGGAAGGGAATAGGATGGAGGGAAATAGTTATGATGATTGAATATAATGGCAAAACATATGGTACCCACTTTGCTGGGCTAGTATGAAGAAAATTCTTTGTCAAGTTTAAGGTACTTTATTTAGGTTATGATGAACAGAATACTATCAGAAAAACCTGGAAAGACCTACATGAACTGAAGCATAGTGAAATGTACTGTATACAAAATAACAGCAATAGTGTAAGATGATCTCCTGGGAAGCATGTGGTTATTTTTCAGCAAGGCAATGGTACAATATAACCCTGAAGGACTTGTGAAAATGGCAACCCATCTACAGAGAAAGAAGTGATAGTATCTGAAAATAGATGGAAACACATTTTTTTTCTTTTCTTTTCTTTTTTTTTGGTGAGGCAATTAGGGTTGGGTGGCTTCCCCGGCTTCACACAGCTGGTGGGTGTTGAATGTCTGAGGACGGATTTGGGCTCAGGTGCTCCTGGTTCCAGGGCTGGTGCTCTGTCCACTGCACCACCTAGCTGCCTCTGGAAACACATTTTTAAAAAAATTTTTTTTTTCTCTTTGACAATTCCTCAGTCTGAAGTTTTGGGAGTTTTTTGACTGTTTTCTCTTCCAACCTAGCTAATGTGGGAATGCTTTCCATGACTACTCATGTATAACTTATTTTGAAATGCTCGAGTTCTAGTGGGTGGGGGTGGGAATGGAGGAGGAAGAGAAGTTGGACCACAATTTTTTTTTAAAAATTGATGTTAAAATTTGTTTTTACATATATTTTGGAAAATAAAATTCTATTCAATAAAAAAATAACAAAGAAAAAAGAAAAGAAAAAAAAGAAAGAAAGATGCTGTCTGGCTCTTTTTTTGATCATGGCTTTCAAGTAATCTAATAATTCCTAAATTATCTCTCCTGGATCTACTTTCCAGGATAGTTGTTTTTCAAAAGAGGTATTTTACATTTTCTTCTATTTTTTTCATTCTTTTGATATTATTTGAATGATTCTTGTTGTTTTATAGAATCATTAGCTTCCACTTGCTCAATTCCAATTTTTAAGAAATTATTTTCTTCAGTGAGCTTTTGTACCTCCTTTTCCATTTGGCCAATTCTACTTTTTTTTTTTTTTTGGTGGGGCGATGGGGGTTAAGTGACTTGCCCAAGGTCACACAGCTAGCAACTGTCAAGTGTCTGAGGCTGGATTTGAACTCAGGTACTCCTGAATTCAGCGCCAGTGCTCTATCCACTGTGCCACCTAGCTCAAATCTACTTTTTAAAGAATTGTTTTCTTTAGTCAATTTTTGTACATCTTTTTTCCCCCGTTTTTGTGCTTCCTTTACCAAGCTATTTATTCCTTTTTTCATGATTCTTTTGCATCACTATCACTTCTTTCCCCACTACTTTTCTACTACCTTTCTTCTTTCTTTTTCTTTTTTTTCTTTTGCAGGGCAATGAGGGTCAAGTGACTTTCCCAGGGTCACACAGCTAGTAAGTGTCAAGTGTCTGAGGTCAGATTTGAACTCAGGTCCTCCAGAATCCAGGACCAGTGCTTTATCCACTGTGCCACCTAGCTGCACCCTCTACTACCTTTCTTATTTGATTTACAAAATCCTTTCTGAGCTCTTCCAAGAGGACTTTTTGGGCTTGAGACCAATTCTTCTTCCTCTTTGAGACATCACATGCAGGTATTTTGACAGTGTTGTCCTCTTCTGAGCTAGTGTCTTAATATTCCTTGTCACCATAGTAGCTTTCTATACTCAGGGCTTTTTTCTTTGTTTCTATGTTGTTGTTGTTGCTCATTCTCCAGCCTATTTCATGACTTCTGAAGTTGAGCTCTGCTCCTGGGATATAGGGAGCATGTCTGATGCTTTTAGTGCTGGAGGCCAGGGACTTGGTCACTAGCTTTCTATGTTTGGGCCTCTGGGACTGGCAACTTGCCCACTGCACTGGGGTGGCCTGGCCTAGTCGTGCCTGTTGTGCCAGAGGTTCTGGAGCTGGCAGTTTGCCTGCTATACTATGTCTGGATGCCTCACAGCTGGCCTGATGTACCACTAGCCTGCTGAGCCAGGACCTCAGGACCTTGATTGCTGATCCATGCTGTGGCAAAGAGCCTTCCTCTGGCTTGCCTGGACACCACCTGTGTTGGGCTGTGCTCCTCTATTACCCAAGTGAGACAAATTTTTCCTGCAATCTTTCTCAGTTATCTTGGGTTGGAAAATTTTTTAACCCCCATCTTTTTTGTGGGTTATGTTACTCCAGAATTCATTTAGAGGCTTAATTTGAAGTTGTTTCAAGAGAAACTGGGGAGAACGCAGGCAACCGCCTGGCTTTTCTCTCCCATCTTGGCTCTGCTTCTCCCAAAATCATTTTTGAGGTAAAGAGTTACCATCCCAAGGCAGTAAGGTCCCCCATCTTTGTTCATACTGACTTGTCCATATTGGAGGGTCTTCAGAATTCCCAGTAATTCAAACAATGCAAAATCTGCTGGGAATTATTTTTAGCTGGCTCAGCTTTGTTATCATTTATGCTGTCTGACACAATAACTTGTAGACAAATGCCCTTCTGCAAAAATCTGAATTTGTATAAACAATTGATTATCCCAATAGTCCTTTTGTAGACTAAAATCCTTGTACCCATTAGAATTTCATTTAGATCAGTTAGGGTTCATTTACTAGCAGCCAATTTGGTATAACTCTAATAATACCCAGTTATGTCTTCTGAGAAGGTACAAGTTGTCTGTTTTTCTCTTTAATTCAAAAGATCAGCCGCAGACCTGAACTTCTTACACCTGTATATCCTTTAAATGAATCATATGTCATCTCCATTTAATAGCATATCACAGTCTAGACTCTTGGCATTCTTCATCCACTTGATATTTCTTGTATGAATGGGTAGATCAAACTCATGGATAGCATTTAAGGAGAATCTGAAATTTTCTTGGGCTTGATACAAACATACCTTATCACTCCAAAAAGAGATCATAGACAGTTATAATTAATGAGGTTATATAATCATCTTCTCATGGATTGTATCATCTATTTCAGTCTTCTTAATGATTTTTGAATAATGGCTCTCCTGTCTCAGTATCTCCACTTTCTGTTTTTTATCTGTTTTTCTCAGTTTTTTGCCTTTACTTAGCCCAATTTGTGTCTGATATCTGTTCCTACCTGCTCCCTCAGAGATCCCTAGTTATTTCACTTGATCTCCCACTGGTAATGCAGTATGTACTAAATTCCTGGCCCAAACTTCTAGGCAGTCCAAGCTCATATGGGTATCGGGCCATTAAGTCTTCAATTTTTCACTGTATGTCATCATGGTTCTAAGAAAGAAGGACTAAAATAACTCAAATGAAGATGTTGGCATAGCCAGTCTGGGTTAAGAGGACAGAAAGAGGTGAAGTGATGCTGTAGAGGATAGACAGGCTAGTTTGCTCATGGAGCCAGTGGTTTTCTTTCTTTAAGGATGCAATTAGGCCAAGATGGCAGAGAAAAGGCAGTAACATCTCAGTGTTCCCCACATGATCTCTCCAAAAACCTCCAAATAATGCCATAAGACAATTCCTAGAGCAGCAAAACCCACAAAAAAATGGTGTAAGATCATTTTCTAGCCAAAAATGGCTTTAGAAGGTTGGCAGAAAAGGTCTTCTGTGCCAGGGTGAGAGCGAATCGCAGTCCCACTGTTGCATGTGCAGATTGAGCCCCAGGCCACACCAAACCCCTGGAGCCTCTGAATTGGCTGGAGCACCAACATCTTCTGGAATTAAGTTCACAGTCTGGTGAGAGGGCTGATTGGTTGGCTGGGGGTAGATTATAGTGGTCAGTGCTGGCTGAACTCAGTTGTTTTTCCCATGATGGGAACCAGGAAGCAGTCTTGAGTAGTGGGCCCAGGTCGGGGAGGGGTACAGGCTCGCTCAGAGCTTGCAACCACAGTATAACAAAATTTTGTTTCCAGGTTAAAGAACAAGTAGGTCTGGGTTTATTTACAGACCAGAGCACATGCCAGGTGAGTGTAGAATGTGCCTCTCCTTAAATCATATCACCTGGGGGCAGCTAGGTAGCCCAGTGGATAGAGCACTCTCCCTGGATTCAGGAGGACCTGAGTTCAAATCCGGCCTCAGACACTTAACAATTACTAGCTGTGTGACCCTGGGCAAGTCACTTAATCCCAATTGCCTCACCAAAAAAAAATCATACCACCTGAGACCCCCTGAAGCTTGGGACAGTGTATCCTGGAAGCAGAGCCCCACTTTAAGAAGGAATTAAAAGTCAAGATGTAAGCTAGCAAAATGAACAGACAGAAAAAGATGCAGACCATAGAAAGTTTCTTTGGTGAAAAGGAAGATCAAAATACACCCTCACAAGTAGATAACAAAGTCAAAGCTCCTACATCCAAAGCTTCCAAGAAAAATATGCATTGGTCTCAGGCCATAAAAGTGCTCAAAAAGGACTTTGAAAACAAAGTAAGAGAGGTAGAGGAAAAAAAATGGAAAGAGAAATGAGAGTGATGCAGGAAAGTCATGAAAAAAAAGTCAACAGCTTGAAAAGCCAAATGGAAAAGCTCTCTGAAGAAAATAATTGCTTAAGAATTAGGATTGATAGCAAGGAATTGGAAGTTGAGGGGGTGCCTATCAATTGGGGAATGGCTGGACAAGTTGTGGTATATGAATACAATGAAATACTATTGTGCTGTAAGAAATGATGAGCAGGAGGAGTTCAGAGAAACCTGGAGGGTCTTGCATGAGCTGATGATGAGTGAGATGAGCAGAACCAGAAGTACATTGTACACAGTATCATCAACATTGAGTGTTGATCTACTGTGATGGACTATATTCTTCTCACCAATGCAATGGTACAGAAGAGTTCCAGGGAACTCATGATAGAAGAGGATCTCCAAATAGAAGGGAAAAAAAAAGAACTGTGGAGTATAGATGCTGAATGAACCATACTATTTCCTTTGTTTTTGGTGCTGTTGTTTTTTTTTTCTATTTTGAAGTCTTTCATCATTGCTCTTATTTTTTCTCTTATAACAGGACTAATGCAGAAATAGGATTAATGTTATTATGTATATATAAATATATGTGTATAGATAGATCTCTCTCTCTCTATATATATATATGTATAGATATATATAGATATATAGATATAACCTATATCAGATTACCTGCTGTCTAGGGGAGGGGGGAGGGAGGGGAGGGAGGGAGAAAAATCTGAAATTGTAAAGCTTGTATAAACAAAAGTTGAGAACTATCTTTACATGTAACAGAAAAAATAAAATACCTTATATGTTAAAAAAAAAGAATTAGGATTGAACAAATAGAAGCTAATGACTTTATGAGAAATCAAGACAGAATAAAGCAAATACAAATGAATGAAAAAAAATAGAGGGCAATGTGAAATATCTCCTTGGAAAAACAGCTGACTTAGAAAATAGAGCCAGGAGAGATAATTTGAAAATTATTGGACTCCCTTAAAACCATGATAAAAGAAGAGCTTAGACATCATCTCCCAAGAGATTGTCAGGGAAAATTTCTCTGATATTCTAGAAGCAGAAAGTAAAATAGAAATTGAAAGAATCCACTGATCACCTGCTGGAAAAAGATCCCAAAATGAAAACTTCCAGGAATATTATATCCAAATTCCAGAGCTCCCAGGTCAAGGAGAAAATATCACAAGCATCCAGAAACAATTCAAGTACTGTGGAACCACAGTCAGGATAACAAAAAATCTGGCAGCTTCTACATTAATGTATTGGAGAGTATAGAATATGATATTCCAGAGGACAAAGGAATTGAGATTACAACCAAAAATCCCGTACCCAGCAAAATGGAGTATAATCTTTAAGGTGAAAAAATGGGACTTCAATGAAAAAATGGACTTCCAGGTATTTGTGAACAAAAGACCTGAACTGCATAGAAAATTTTGGTCACTCTAGAGAAGCATAAAAAGGTAAACAGAAAAAAGAAATCATGAGGGAAGTTAAAAGGTTAAACTGTTTACATTTCTATATGGGAAGATGATACTTCTAACTCATGAGATCTTTCTCAGTATTAGGGCAGCTTAAAGGAATAAATTTAGATAGAAGGCACAGGAGGGAATTGATTATGAAGGAATGATATCTATAAAGCATTTATTTTTTGTTTATCTTTTTTTTTTTTTGCAGGGCAGTCAGGGTGGGGTTAGCATGTCCAGGGTAGAGCAACTAGTGTCTGAGGCTAGATTTAGATTCAGATCCTCCTAGATCCAGGGTGGGTGCTTTGCCCACTGTGTCACCTAGTTGTCCCATGATGACATCTTTAAAATAAAATTAAGGGGTGAGAGGATTGCACTGGGAGAAAGGGAAAGGGAGTGGTAGAATGAAGTAAAGTATCCCACATGAAAGAAGCAAGAAAAAGCTTATGGAGTGGAGGGCAAGATGGGGGAGTGGGGCAAGTAAATGAGCCTTACTCTCATCAGAATTGGCTCAAAGAGGGAATAAAATACACACTCAGCTGTGTATAGTAATATATCTTGCCCTGTGGGGAAGTAGAAGGGGAAGAGGATAAGGGGGAAGGAGTGAAGGAAGGGAGGGAAGATTGGGGGAGTGGAAGTCAAAAGCAAAATATTTTTGAGGAGGGAAAGGGTAAAAGAAGATAGAAAATAGAGTAAATATCATGGGGAGTGAATAGCATGGAGGTAAACAGCAATAGTAACTGGGGAAAAATTTGAAGCAGAGTCAAGAGCAACGGAAGATGATGATGATGATACTTACTTTGCTGGGCTATTGTGAAGAAAATTCTTTGTCAGGTATAAGGTACTATATAAATGTTAGCTATTATTGTTGTTGGAATAATCAACCTCATAGGTGTTCTGTAAAGAAATCTTCCCTTAAAGTACTATATAAATATAGTTTACTATTTTAAAAAATGACCAGGATGCTAGCAGAAAAACCTGGAAAGACTTACATGAGTTGATGCAAAGTGAAATGTACTGAATACAAAGTACAGCAATATTGTAAGATAATCTGCTGCGAATGACAGTTATTTTCAGCAATTCAATGATCCAAGACAACTCTGATGGACTTATGAAAAATTCAGTCCATCTACAGAGAAAGAAGTGATGGTATCTGAATACAGATGGAAGCATATTTGTTGTTGTTAGTTCCTTTTTCTAAAGCTTTTTTTCTACTATGTTTTGCATGACTATACATGTATAACTTGTATTGAATTGCTTGAGCTCTTAAGGGAGTAATAGGGAAGAAGTACGAATTTGGAACACAAAGTTTTAAAAATCAATGTTACAATTTGTTTTTACATGTGAGGTGGGGAAAATTCTAAACAGACAATCAAATAAACAAACAGGTAAATGAATGAATGAATGAATGAACAAATGAATGAATGAATAGATGGATGGATGGAGAGATAGAGAAAGATAGATAGAGAGATAGATAAAGGGATGTGATTCACCCCCATAGTTTTCCCTACCACTTGCCTAAGCTTCACTTATAGAAGGGGATTCTGCTTTCATCATGCTTCAACCTCTGCTTAGAGTATCCTGTAAGTTATAGTCACTGAAGCAAGGGTTACCCATGAGAATTGGCAGATCACTG